>NC_026005.2:80138403-80244348 GCF_000442705.2 Elaeis guineensis
CAGCCTCCGGGCATTCTCTGACTCTCAGCTGATCGTGGGACAGGTCAAGGGCGAATTCGAGGCACGAGATCCGACTATGGTCAAATACCTTCAGAAAGTGAAGGATCTCGTGGCACGCCTCAGGTATTTCGAAATCACCCACATCCCCAGGTCGGAGAATGCCCGTGCCGACGCACTTTCCAGATTGGCGACTCGGCTTTCGACTCTCTGGGTCGGACGCTCGTGGAGAACCTCGGGCAACCAAGCATCGAGCGGGTCGAAAAGGTGCATCAGCTGGCAGCCGAACCGAGTTGGATGGACCCAATCGTTCGGTATCTGACTGATGGAACCAGCCCCGAAGATCCCGCGGAGGCCAAGCGACTCCGATGGTCGGCCTCTCAGTATGTGATCATGGACGGCCGACTCTACAAGAGGTCGTTCTCCCTCCCTTTGCTTAGGTGTTTGGGGCCGACCGACGCCGACTACGCTCTTCGAGAGGTTCACGAAGGAATTTGCGGGAACCACTTGGGGGCAAGTCCCTAGCCTTCAAGGTCCTGCGACAAGGCTACTACTGGCCCACCATGAAAAAGGATGCGGCCGAACTGGTCCGGAGGTGCGAACCTTGTCAAAAGTACGCCAACATTCAACACCAACCGGCCAGCCAAATTGCTCCCATTGTCGCTCCATGGCCCTTCGCTCGGTGGGGGGTCGATATTCTCGGCCCTTTCCCTCCAGCGTCGGGTCAGAGGAAGTTCATCGTTGTCGCCATCGACTACTTCACCAAGTGAGTCGAGGCCGAGCCCTTGGCGCAGATCACCGAGCGGAAGATGGAGGACTTCATCCAAAAATCCATCATCTTCAGGTTCGGTTGCCGCACACCATCGTCACCGACAACGGACGGCAATTCGACAACCAAGATTTCAGAGACTTCTGCGCCAGGTTTCACATCACGCACCGACTGACTTCAGTCGGGCACCCACAGTCCAACGGTGAGGTTGAGGTGACCAACCGGACCTTACTTCATGGACTCAAGACCCGACTGAATGAAGCCAAAGGTCTCTGGGTCGACGAGCTAGGCTCTGTTCTGTGGGCTTACCGAACGACCCCCGCGTCCCGATCGGGGAGTCGCCGTTCAGCTTGGCCTACGGGACGGAGGCGATGATCCCGCTCGAGATTGGACTGCCATCTTCAAGGGTCGAGCGGTATCAGGAGCCCGGACAACTCGAAGGTCGGAGGGCCGACCTAGACCTCCTTCCCGAACTACGAGACGAGGCTAAAATCCGAATGGCTTCATACCGACAGAAAGGTCGTCCGGTATTACAATGCCAAGGTCAGACTAAAGCTTTTCAGGCCTGGTGACTTGGTTTTGAGGAAGGCAGAGTCTCCAAGCCCTTGGATCAAGGGAAGTTGGCTCCAAACTGGGAAGGGCCCTACAAGGTCGCAGACACCTATGGTCCGAGAGCCTATCGACTGGAGACCCTTGAAGGGAAGCCCATTCCCCGGACTTGGAACGCCGACAACCTGAAGTTGTATTACCAATGAGCTTTGTAATTGTTCGGTCGGAATACAAACTCGGTTTGAAATCTCGGAGTCTTAACTCTTCGACTAACGATCGGTGTTCGCCAAGCCCGAGCCCCGACATACCACGTAGGCCTGGCACCCGCCGAAGACCGACGAACTTACTGTCGATAACGCGTCGGACCCTCGCAAGGACCGACGCATTCAGATGGACGGGAGTTGACACTCCTTCGACCTTCGACGAGACATCAGACCCTTACAAGGACCGATGCATCTTCATTGACGGGAGTCAACACTCCTTCGACCTTCGACGAGACATCGGACCCTTACAAGGACCGATGCATCTACATTGACGGGAGTCAACACTCCTTCGACCTTCGACGAGACATCGGACCCTTACAAGGACCGATGCATCTACATTGACGGGAGTCAACACTCCTTCGACCTTCGACGAGACATCGGACCCTTACAAGGATCGATGCATCTACATTGACGGGAGTCAACACTCCTTCGACCTTCGACGAGACATCGGACCCTTACAAGGACCGATGCATCTACATTGACGGGAGTCAACACTCCTTCGACCTTCGACGAGACATCGGACCCTTACAAGGACCGATGCATCTACATTAACGGGAGTCAACACTCCTTCGACGATTCGACGATCCATCGGACTCTTACGAAAACCGATGCATCCATATGAACGGGAGTGGACACTCCTTCTACGGTCGAACTTTCGGGCCGAACCATCGGCTAACACGCCGATCGGGCCCCGACCGAGAAAAGGCGAAATGCCTACGCGACCGACGTCGCGACTCCCGACCGGGCCACGGCCGGTCGAAGGATATTCGGCTTACCACCGTCTATCGCACGACGCGACCTTAGTCGCATCTACGACTTGCCGACTGAGCCGCGGCCGGCTGGACGATATTCGGCTTACCACCGTATATCGAAAGGAGCAGCACGAATACCCGACGCAAGTACATCGGGATCCGACTTGTCGTCGCTCCCCCGACTGAATGCGCCGGACGACTTTCGACTGAACAAGTCAGACGGGACCCGACTACTGAACCTTAATCACGGTCAGTCGGCTCCCGACTCAACAGACGCGCCCGACGGATGCCTTGACTATCAGAAGCCGATCCAAAGTCGGGACCTACTCTACCTTCGTGGCGGCACAAGTTGCCGAACGTCCTAACCGACCTATGGGAGTTAGCGACTTACATTAGTTAACGACTCACATAGATATTTGACATTACAGACAAAGGGAGAAAGAGAAAAAAGTTTCATTCAAAACTGAAAGAAAGTTACAAGGTCGGGTCGAAGCCCGATTACAAGTATTTCAGAAAAAATGGGAAAAAACAAAGGTAGTCGGCAGGGCCGGATCATCTGTCTTAGTCGATCTCCTCGACCGACGGAGGATCGGGATGACCGGCGTGTCGGCCACAAGCGGCGCTGGGTCGACGGCTGAAGGAGGGGCTTCGGTCGGCGAGGGGCTATCGGTCGGCGCCACTTGCTCCGGGACGGCTTCCTCTGCCACGACGACGCCTCCCGACGGCTGGTCGGCCATCTCCTCGGTTCCTTCCTCCTCGGCTACCGGCGGGACGACGCTGCTGAGGTCCAGCTCTGGGTACAGGGCCTGGACGGCATCCCGACCATCCTCGTACCCCACCCGGTACGAGGCGAAGCCCGACTCTAGCATCTCCTCCCGGTACTGGTCGGAGGCCCGGAAGCCTTCCACTGCCCGATCGGCCGACTCCTTCGTCGACCTTGCCTCATCTTCCGCCCGGGCGAGCGAGTCCTTCGCCGACTCTGCCTCAGCCTTCGCCATTTCAGCGTCGACTTGGGCGATTGATAACTCCTCTTCGGTTTCGGCGAGCTTCTCCAGGCTGACCCGAAGCTGCTCGCGCTCGCCTTGGAGTTCGGCGACGGTGCCGTCCCGCTCGTGCCGAAGACGACGCACGGCCCGGCCCTTGTGTTTGGCCTCCTTCTTGGCCGACTTTAGTTCGGACCTGAGCCGGGAGACTTCGTCCACCAACTTAGCCTCCCGGTCGGCCGACTGCTGTAAATGGTCGACCAGCATCGCCTTCTCGGCTTCGGCCACCGCCGACCTCTCCTTATAGGCCGCCCGGACGTTCCCGAACCTCCGGTAGCCGGCCTCGAGCTCCGACATGGTGAAAATCAGCTGCCATTGCAAGCGCTTCGTCAGGAACACATGATGAGGAAAAATTTATAAGGAAGAGAGAAGGCGATATGAATTTTACCTCGACCATGGTCGGGTAGAACCGGGACAGCATCTCGGTCACCTGCCGAGATCTCAGTGACTCTACGTCGGCTGGGAGGAGGATCCCCTGACACAACCTCCTCGCAAGGTTGTGGTCGGCCAACGCCGACGCTCCCTCGGGGAACTGTGCGCTCGGCGGCACAGAGCGGCTCCCCGACCTTGCCTCCTCCGCGGGGTCCATCGGGGCTTTCCCTCGATCGGCTGCCCCGACCGACGGAACCGGTAGCGAGGGGATGCTCGAGTTTGACCCAGCACCCCCCGTTGCGCCAACGGACGCCGTCGGACGATGTTCGGTTTCCCGAACGTCATCCGGCTCCACCCGCACCGGCGAAGCCGCCGATGTTCCCTCGGCCGCCTCCTCAGCCGGCCTCTCCTCCGCGCGCGCCGTCGGAGCCGCGAGGGCTATGACAGGCTTCGACTGGTCGGTCACCGACGCTTCGACGGTCGGCGCCGCTGGAGCAGGTTTCTTCGGGGGGCGCGAAGGACCGGCCCCCGATGCTGGCCTCTTTCTCGTCGCGAACTGCCGAATCTCGGCGTCTGTCGGCCGCATCCTCTGAGGTGTCCCTGCGATACCGACAAAAATGTTAAGTAAAAGACCGGACCAAGAGCCGAATGAAAAGGAGACCGGGGGATCGGGCGATACCTAGTCGGGGGACCAAGCTCAATCCGGCATCATAGAGAGCTTGTTCGGTAACAAGTTCCCTCTGCTTCGGGACCGACATGTCTTTCAGTCGGTGGAAGTCCTCCCGGTCGTCCGCCTCCACCCGGCTGTTGTCATTGGCTTCGGTTCGGGGCACGCCCCAGTGGGAAGGGAAGCCCCAAGGAGATGAAGAAGAAATGAAGAAAAAGTGGTTCTTCCACCCATGGATGGACGATGGAAGACCAGTGATGAAGGCAAGACCCTTTCGGGGGTTGAAGAGCCACCACCCTCGGGCTTTAGGGTGGGGTCGGAGCACAAAGAATGCCCGGAAGAGTGAAACGCGAGGGTTGGTCGACAAGAGCTGACACAACAGCGCGAAACTGATGATGAGACGGACGGAGTTCGACGCCAGTTGCGCCGGACAGAGTCCGTAATAGTCCAGTAAATTCCGGACGAACTCCGAAATCGGAAGCCGAAGACCCGCGCGAAGGTCTTCGACGTACAGCGCCAGATCGCCGGGCGGAGGGCTGTTAACCCGACCGCCGGCCCCTGGGGCGGAGAGCCGAAACTGCTCCGGAATGCAGTGTTGCTCCCGAAGCCGATCGACATTCGGCACCGAAAGCGAGGAAACCTCAACTTCCGGGGTCGACCGGGAGTCGTCAGTCGGGTTTCCCGACCGAGCTCCCCGAGTCGGATTTCCGGCCATTGCACCAAAACCGAACAAGAAAAAGAAGAGAAGAAGGAGAAGAAGAGGTGAAGAAGAAGAAGAAGAAGAGGAGGAGGGAGGACGACGAATCGGAAGAACCCTTCTGGAAGCAGGAAGGCTCTGCCCGCGACGACTGAGAAATCGCCCGGACAGAGTTTCAGCAGCAAAATAGCGGTCGTGGGGTCTTGGGTCCGGATGGTCCTATATATATAGGGCCGACCGACGGCCGAGATGCCTCCGCGCCGACCGAAGGCCCACAGATGCGCGACGCGTGGCGCCCGCCGGTTGGCGGAGGATTCGGCGCGCCCCATCCCAGGGCGGCCGCACCGCCCAGATTAAATGCGGGGGCGTCGGCCAACCACCCTCGACACGCGGCGAACGGGGCCGCGGTTCCGCATTAACGCGCCCGCGCCGATTCGCGTTCCCGATGGGACGCCTAACAGCGCCGGATACTCGGTCGTCTGACACCGTATCGTCCGGCATCCGATCTCCTGACACCGACGTGACGTCTGACGCAGACAAGACGCGACGTCTGACGCCCGACACCGACGTGACATCTGACATCGACTAGACGTCTGATGCCAGCGAATCGCTCGGCATTTATGAGACGCCTGACACCGCATCAGACCGACGGTACGGTCGGATTCTTGCATGCGACAAATCCACTCCTGTTCGCCCAGGGTCGCTGCCCCAGTACAGGCATCGGCCAGCTCACCGTCCGACTCAGGAGTGGAGGGGGGCAACTGTTGGGGAATACCCACCGACCGACCGACTGACGGCCGGACCGACCGTCCGACCGACCGACTGACGGCCGGACCGAACGTCCGACCGACCGACTGACAGCCGGCAGCGACCGACTGACGGACGCCATCACCGACCGTTTAACGGCCCACCGCCGACTGGGGATATGTCGGGCGTATCTTTCCCGACCGACTGAACCCGGAGGTCTGATGGCCGACTCACATGAAACTCGCCGACCAACGGAGGGATCCGACGCCACTCAGATGGCCACCGACCTAGGGTCGGTCGACTCCTCCGATCGCCGTACAGCCGTCAGATCTTGTCAGTCCTGACAGCGACATGCGGCTTGGCCATCTAGGGACATTGTCCTGCCAGGGGCATTGTCAACCCTGGTGATTTGACAGCCCCCACGGCGACACGACATTTTCACGGCGACTCTGACAGTCCACAATGAGTTGACAATTCCTCACTTGTCCGCGCCATTAATGACGGCGCCATACCGTGCTCCACTATATAAACCGGGGAAGGCAACAGTGCAAGGGGATCGATCCATCACGCTCAGTCCACTCCTCGACTCCCAAAAAACCACAGGCTCGCTCCTCTCTCCCTCTCTTTTCTCTTCGATCGAGCTCTCTGTCTTCATTTTACTGTTGCCTAGTCACCTCTCTGACTTGACCGTCGGAGGGTCCCCGTCGGAGCCGCCTCCGGTCAGTGCGGACTTCTTTTGCAGGTGCTCGTCCTCCGGCGATCGGACGACGAGGCGATTGGCCGCAACAGCACTTGTTGAGGAATATCAGTTCGGTGCCCAACTCGGACCATTGTTGTGCAAATACCGGCTAGCTCTTGTACGGTGGATTCTGTAGTGTCTTGCCCCTTAAAGCTACAAGTCCTCCTTCCATGAAGCTCAAGCATCTTGAGATATCAATTTTAGTTGGGGGCAATTGCGTGAGGCAGAGAAAAGGTTGCAGAAAAACTATCAGGACTGCCGTGCAACATTTCAATGATTTGTTGTCATCTGTACTATTAGATCCCTGTAACTCCTTTTTCTTCATATTTTTTGCGAAAAGTAATGTCTTCTGTTGGTATTTTTAGGCTATAGAACGTGATTGTATCTACTATCCTGTATGTACTGTGATTGGTCTGTGCAAGTTGATCTGGAATCTTGACTTAATATTTCGTTTGTTATTTGAACTTTAGAGTGGATTTGAACTTCGCAGGAAAAATAATAACCTAACAGATACCAGTTAATTAAATATTGCAAAATGTTTTCATAGGTTATGTCAGTCAGATCTGCATGAAAAGCAAGTAAAACAATCAGGAAGCAACAAATTTTCGTTTTCCTATGTCAGTTTCTTGTCTCTTGTGCTTGTGACATGGTCTAGTTTTTTTTTTTTTTTTTCTTGATGAAAGTGGCTTCCTTAGAAACTCCCAAATACTTTTAATTTCATATATTCCATTATCCGCATTGTGGGGAATGTTTACAACGCATATTCAATTTATTTTCCTTTGAAATGACAATCTGGGGCGTCCAGATAAATAATACAAACCATTTTTCATTCTTTGGAAGGTAAGATTGCCTATAAAAGAGATTTAAAATTTTAAATGCTTCGGAGATTTATTGCTTATATATCATTTATTCGCCTCTCTGTCCCTTGTATCGAGTATTCCTCCTGAGCGGAAAAAACAATTCAACCATTATTAAATGTTCTGAACTTGTGAAGCATTATAACTTGGTCAAGGTCTCAGAGGGAAAAAACAAGTGGTTAAATTTATTAAACAACTTAGTAAGTTCCTCAAGAGTCTCTAGAGTTCTGTTGTTTTTCTAATGCCAAAATACATTGAGAAATGTAATACTTCATGGAAATTGATCTTCTAATGAGGTTAGTTTTAATTGGAATGATAAATAAGCAAGGACATAGGTTGCAATTGAAAGGAAAATTAATGCAGGATAAACACTCAAAGAGCTAACATTCATACCTGTTTCGGGTAAATTGAAGAAATACATATTTTCTGATTCAATCTTTAGCTTTGAGATGCCACTCGGTTTTTTACTGGCTGCAATAGTGCCTTCTTCTTGAAGCCTATGAGTTGACTCCGGAAGAACATATCTTCATACCTTCCAATGACTAGGCAGAACCAGATTATCTGGAAAAAGACAGAGTAGTTTGATGCTTCTATTTTGCAACCATTACATATCAATTCATGCCATGACCACATGGAAATATAGCATAGAGATTGGAGAACAATAAGTTGATAGGTCATGATACTAAGAGAACTAAACCATGATGTAGACTATGGTAAATTTCCAGTGCCAAGTCTCAATATAACCTTGACAGGACTTTTAGAAATCAGAGACTGGTGGAAGTAGAGATCTACAGAGTTAATCTTAACCTCTGTTTTTCCTAAAATGCAAATGATTGTGTTAGGTTCATTTTACTTGTGTGAAGTTGGAATAGAAAGTTCTGTACTTCTCTTTTTATCTTAGACCTTATATCACATTCGTGATGAATAAATTAAACCATACACTTGTTATTAGATATTATGCTATAATTTCTGCACAGATTAAGCATCTACTTTTGTATATGGAAGAAAGGATGCAAAGTTTCAGCTACCACAGTCACACGAACAAAGATTTCACCACCTTACCGACAGACTCAAGATTCAAGCAGACAAATACCTAGCTGTGGGAAAAAGAAAGACATAAATATCACTATAACATCTTTAAAACCATAAAAGACTTTGAATTGAAGTGATTTGGAGTGGTAACACAGGTTCTCGAAACCCATATGCTCCTTCCTTTCCAGCTTCTCGACCATGTGTGCAATACCAACACCACCTGCAGTGACATCAGTTTATAATTATTAGAGATTAGAGGCCGTGCATTAGAAACATTTCCTTGACAAAAAAATTGACAATATTTACCTAAACTAATTGCACTCACGAAGATGGTTAAAGCCAGAATGAAGATGATCAGCGATGCTCGGCCTAGGAGTACCATCAACCTTCTAACAGGCAGCCACGGTTGCCAGAAAAACAAAGCAAGCAGCTGCAGCAATAAAACAGTCAAGAGTTGTTAAGATTCCAAAAGTTGCAGGAGCTAATATTATAGCTCTCAGGGGGTAAAATTGATGACAATGCTGCTTACCATATGGGACAGTGAAGCAGTCAAGAAGATAATATTATATGACGGACATCGGTGATGGAAATGTCATTGCAAATGTTGATGTTGCACTTGCAATCTACAACACATATGACAACATTAATAACACTATACGTGGGAACTAAGAAATCTTTGAGTCCAAAAAAAAATAAAATAAAATAAAATAAAAGAATACAATTGCTTAAACCAACAAATAGGGAACCATCATTAAAAGCCTCTGAAATTTTTCAAAGCAGTAGTTTATTTTGTCAGCATCAAAATGACTTAAAAAGCATGCACGAAATGTATGCACTCCATTCAAACACAGAGAGCAACCTGTGCTATCTTGACCAATTGTTTAGCAACTATTTATAAATATTTACACTACAACCGACTGACCAAGATGTCCAAAATCTTTAATGTTCAGCTTTTGCCCCAAGGGTCATGAATTATATATATTATCATGGAATTTTTTTGTTGTTCATAAAATTAATGGATGCTTTCCATTCACAGAATTCTACGAGCTTCAGATGGCTTTCATATTCCAGTTCTATAGATTTTCCATTGACCTGTTTTGTTATGTTTTAACCTTTTCTTTTTTTAAGTTATGTTTTAACTTAAAAATCTATTCTCTCATTATGCAGAATTCAAATATTTCCGCACCCTTAACTAGTAGAAGAGAGAGCAAAACCTGAGGAGGAACTCCTATTTCAAGAAACAATGATCCCAGGATGAACCCCCTCCTAATTCAAGCAGTCCTCCAACTATCCCAGCTAATAGCCCACAGAAAAAGTAGAGGAGCAGCTGATGCATTTTCCATCTCATATCTTGCTTCCCCCTAGAGGAAATTATCCTTGTTCCTTTGTAGAGGTTGATGGCTTCATAAAGTATGACCGAAAGAGTAATTGGCATCTGCAGAGCACAAAATGTCAGATTTTCTGAGCTAAATAATTGTTTTCCTATGACAACTTGGCAAGGTTCCCTTCAGATCCACATTAGGCCAAAAATTGAAGCATTATCAGTTACATGATAGGATTTGTACTTTGTCTTTTTATTTTTATTTTATTTTATTTTTTTTAATTTTGATGGAAAGCATTTGTACTTTATCAGTTGGCCAGATAAGCTATCAAGTGGTGAGATAATTGATCTATCCACATATCAAGAAGATCAAAAAGATCACTTAGACACTGGATGGATAACTGGGAAGTGGATAGATTCAGATTCAACCTTGTGTAACCACCTGCTAGCCAGCAAACTGGTGCTTAAAATTATCCACCGTTTTGTCGAAATTCTAGGACTTGGTAGATTAGGAAAAAGCTGAAAAAGTAAAGTGTGAGAAGAGAGAGCATGTTCAAATTTATTTCAGCCTCTCCATGAAATAAAGTTAAGCTGGGTAAATGGCTTTTTGGGACTTTGACCAAAGAACTTTAATCCTCACTTTGTAATGGCTGTTTTGCTGAAACTGATAACTTGCCTATAACCAGTAGAAAACCAGCAACCAAACACAACAAAAAACAATTAAAGCCATTGTGTTGTCTTCTTAAATTCAAAGGATGTTGGCACTGGTTTCAAGTTGTACTTGTTATGAAGCTAAAAACTGGATCAGATGGTATTATTTTAAGATTTAACACAAGTCATTAGAACATTTCTACGTTAAAAAAAAAAAGCAATAATTTGATATGAGACTTATTCTGGTACACTGATGGATAAGAGATGGATACAATTGGAACTCAAAATGATTGAGACCATAATTCTGTGGCTTGCATAGGATATTATCAGGAGTTTGAGTCACATCTGTGTATTAAAATAAGCAGCATGCCTTTCTAGTAGCTAGATCACAAAAATTTGGTTGTGGGATAAGATATGTGTATAAAAAAAAGTGAAATTTAAAGAGATCAAGTCTTTGCAAAAGTACTAGTTTAGTGTGAAGGTAAAGCTGAGCTTATGTGAAGTAATTAGAGTCAAAATGATCAAAAAATGACATGGCAAGGAAGTAAACAACATATAGATGATGGCCAATGGATATTTGTTCTTCCACCGAACAGGTTGATTATCAAAATAAAGATGAAATGAGAGATCAAAGAATATATCAGTTGATGTTGATTGAGAGTGGTGAGCATGAACATATTATTACTGATTCAAATGGTGGTAAACTGACATGCTCACATGGTGATAAATCTGTTTCTCTTCTATGTATTTCCATAAAGACTACTCTTTTTATGTGTCTTTGAAATTTTTCTAGTCTGTTTCCATGCTACACTTTTTCGGAACTGTCTGAATCTCTGTACATGTTCATCATTTAGTTTCAGATTTGGATATTGAATATACAATGTTATAGATTACTCACTTCAAAACATGAAGTTGAATGGATACAAACACCAGTTTAGTAGTGTCCTCTAGTTTTTTTTTTTTCAAAGATCAGTTATAAGTGTGTGAACATCATTTATTTTAGTATTAAACTATCCAATATTTCAATTATTTGTTGTTAATTAGAAAATAGACATAAGATCTAATGCATTAAGTGAACATTTAGTTATCCAGTGATTTGAGATTCCAATGACTCCTGTAGGATAAATGTTGGAGTATTTCTATCGATTGGTCATGTTATATAGGGCTATGTCAAACATTAAATTACCATGCGCAGACAGATTTGCAGCTTGGCCTAGCAGGCGTTCTTATGTCAACAAGAAACTTCCGGGGAAAAGAAAAATTCCACCATCGAAGTATAAAGGCTAAACTTTCTAGTTCAATCCCACCTGCTCATATAGATCAGAGTCATTTTACAATAACTCAATAAGCACTAACCATAAAGTTAATAGGAAGGTAAGAACTGTACCAGAGAAGAGTATCATTATGATAAAACCACTTCCCCCAAACAGTTTAAACAATGGCAACATCCAAAGTTACGCCTTTGTTCTTCAACAGGACCTAATAGGCAAAAAGCAACAAATGAAGTTATATAACTAGTATACAATACCAACAAAGACTGAAATAAGATTTGTCGCTTGTACTTTTACATTCCTTGATGGTAGATTTCATTAGGTAAGTAGCAACAAGCAATTTATGATGCTGCCATCCTCCTGAGCAGCAGCAGTGCCTGAAAATTCAGCTGAATCCAGAAATAAGAAAATGGAAATCATAATCTAATGCTAGTCTTGGAAAATATGTGAACCTATTATGGTTAGTTCCAGTAAATGATGAGGTATCAGCACTCACCACTAGCATCCAACATCAGCTTTCATACTCATGGGAGAAGGATTTTTCTGAATGATGATATCCAAAATACTGATCCTCAACTGCTTCTCCCCCCCACCCCACCAACCCCCCCCCCCCCCCCCCCCCCCAACAACATCATGTGGCTCAGAATCAGCATCTCCATATTGGCTTCCATAACTATCAAGCTGCCACTTATCATATGGCTAATGATGATAATTTTCAGGTTCATGTTGCTTTAAGTGCTCACGGGTATTCTCAAGCTCGGCAAGAGCATAGGGATGTGCAACGACATCAAGATCCGATACTATACGGTGCAGCAGGAAGAAAGAAGAAGCAAAACAAAAAACATAATACAAATACGTGGATTGGCCTTAAGCTTACCTCTATGGGACATGCAAGCTTTACTATTAGAGAATAAAATAAAATCAATACAAGAGGAACTCACCACACATCCCTTGTACAAGAGTCTCTCAAGAAAAAATTTTAAAATCCTCACAAAAGCTCTTTGAAATCTTTGTTGAAGCCTTTCTGTACCTCCAGAACATCACCAGCTTTTCAACGCAATAAACGGTTCATTAATCAAAGTTATATAGACGTTAGAATCACAAAAACACTGTTTCAATAAGAAACAGAGTTCTAATCAAGTATGGAATCATCCGTGGCTGTTCGATCGTGACCGGCTTGCACCAAAGCCATCCGATCATGCAAAACATCTTTTGATCACTCTTGATCAAACTCGAAATCAACCACAGTCGTTCGATCGTGACCGACTGTATTCTGGTCCCTCCGATCGCACAAAAATCACTCTAAACCGTTCGTGGACTGCGACTTCGATCCACGATGGTTCCAAGGACCGCCCAATGTGTCGCAGTCCACGATGGACCGTGCAAACGCTGGGTCGCCCACGCACGTTGGGTCGGCCTGTGTGCCTGCCCCCTCATGGGCCAAGGCCGCGCTCTGCGTGCGTGCCCTTGCGTTCACGCACTGGGCCACGTGCTCGCGGCCTGGTCGCTGGTCCGCCACGTGCTCGCAGCCTTCGTCAGCCCGTCGCTGGTCCGTCGTCGGCCATGGCCGGCCTCCATCGCTTCAGATTTCGTGCAGTCTTCTCTCGCACGTAACTTCGCCGTTTGGACTCTGATTAGACTGTTCTTGAGCTCGTTGGACTCTATTTTTTTATCCTGAATCTTGCTATGGGCTTAATGTAGATCAAATCTTGAGGTATATCTTCTAATAATCTCTACCTCGACTCGATATTCGGCCTTCACCTATCATTGAGAGCTTGTGATCCATCTCATCCCCACATCCTGGGGCATGCTTGCTGTCTCATAGATAAGCAAACATGGGAGTCAAGCCAGGCTGCTCGATCCCACCTCCATCATGGGCAGTGTCCACTCTGACCAAAGATCTGCTCGAGAAAGTCTCCTACGGTAATAGGAATCTCACCTTGCGACATCATCTCTCATCCTTTCGAATCTCGCATCTCGTATCCGATCCACCTCCACTTAGAGCTCCACCTTGCTCTGAGCTCTTCCTGGCTCCAGAAGCTCCACCTCGCACTGAACTCCCCATCAGATAGTAATGTTCTCTTCTTTTCCTCCAGAATAATCCTATCACCGCATAACACCTTTAGTATTCTTTCACCAGCTACCGTTCTGTAGTCTTTCGAATTCAGTCTGCTCAGTGAGATAAGATTCCGTCTGAAATCGGATATGTATCGAATATTTCTCAATCTTTTTACTGTACCATCATGTATCCTCCAGCTGACCGTTTCGATGTCTCTGATCGCACAGTTCGATCCATCCGACAGATAAACAGTGTCCTCACTGTTCTCCAAAGAGTCAAACTGCTGCTCTTTGCAACATACATGATAAGTGCATGCAGAATCTATACTTCACTACTAGGAAGAAGTAGATACCTCATCAGATATCTCCAGAACATCTCCCTCTGAATCACTATTGACCGTCACTGCAGTAGCCCTCGTCCGATCCCTGAGTTGTGGGCAATCTCTGGGTATATGTGCCCCAACTCATTACATCGATAACATCTAGTCTTGCTTAAGTCCTTCATCCTGGACTTGAACCGCCTTCATCGCGATCTTTTATCACTCTATCTACCGTCTCCTGCTCCTTCAGAAACCATCAAAGCTGAGCTGCCGCCATTTAAGCTCAAAGCTGGGTTCTCCCTTTTGAGAACTTCGTTCTAGAGAATCATCGCGGTGACCTCGTCCATCTTGATGGTGCTATTCTCTACTAGAAGAACAGTCACCAAGAGCTCATACGAAGGGAGAAGCGATGTTAACAAGATCAATACCCTGGTCTTCTCCTCAACTTTCTCGCCAACGCTGAGGAGGTCGGTGAGGATTTTCTGGAAGTAATTGAAATGCTCCTGCACGCTCTGTCTCTCAGTCATTCGTAGCTGATGGAACTGTCTCTAGAGGAAGAGAGTATTGGTGAGAGACTTCGTCATGTACAACTCCTCGAGCTTCGATCATAGCCTCGTCGGGGAAGTCTTGCCAAATACATGGATCACCATCTCATCTACTAGATACAAACAGATCGTACTCACCGCCTGCATCTGGTACCTCCTCCAATCCTATACGTCCATGGTAGTCGGCTTCTCGTCACATAAGAGAGCATCGATCAACTCTTGTTGGATGAGCACGTCTTTCACCCTTGCCTGCCACAATGAGAAATTATTTTTTTCATCAAATTTGTTGATCTCTATCTTGATTGTGCTTGTCTTCTCCATCTTCTATCTTGATCACCACTACTGCAACCTACGCTCTGGCACCACCTTGCTCTAATATCAATTGTAGCGACATCAGAATCCGCTGCCATATGGTACAGCAGGAAGAAAGAAGAAGCAAAATAAGAAACACAATACAAATATGTGGATTGGCCTCAAGCCTACCTCTATGAGGGCATGCAAGCTTTACTATGAGAGAATAAAAAAAAATCAATATAAGAGAAACTCACCACTCAATCTTTGTACAAGAATCTGTTAAGAAAAAATCTCAAAACTCTCACAAAAGCATTTTGAAATCTTTGTTGAAGCTTTTTTGTACTTTTAGGACGTCACCAGCCTTCCAATGCAACAAACGGTTCATCAATTGGAGTTATATAGACTCTAGAATTACAAAAATACTGTTTCAATAGGAAATAGAGTCCCAATCAAATTTGGAGTCATTCGTAGCCGTCCGATCATGATCGGCTCGCACCAAAGCCGTCCGATCATGCAAAATATCCTTTGATCATGTCTGATCAAACTCGAAATCAACCACAGCAATCCGATCATGATCGGCTATGTTTTTGACCCTCCGATCATGTAAAAATCATCCTGAACTATGCGTGAACCGCAACTTCGATCTACGGCGGTTCCATGGATCGTCCAGTGCAGCAAATGGCTGACAGCCTAATTACAGGCTCAGACCATGGTACTAGATCATACATGGTTGGGAAGAATATTTTCAACCATAAACTTACCCTCCAATTACCACCAGTGAAAAGGTGAAAATGAGATATGGTAAAAAGATTAACAAGAGTTTTGGATCCAGAAGCATACAATATTTGTGAATAACAAATTATGAGAGTATAGTGCAAATGACAAGATAAGTTTATTTCTTAAAGGGAACGAGCCTCTGTAATTTAGAAAAAAACACATTTTTGTTGAAAATAATACTTTTAGCTAAAGCAGGCTTTACATTAATTCAGATCTTTTCAAGTGGGCTAATACGGCTCTAGGGTGTTTCTAAAGCATATGCAAACAGAAACTGACATAACAAAATTACCAGTTACCATAAGTTGACACATTGCCAAAAGTCATGTACAAGGCTCAAGATGGCTCAAAGTTTCAACATGTCTTCCTCAGTAGGGTGCGAATACATTGTAGAAATAGTTTGGATTACCATATAACTAAAATAATATGATGTCTACAGAAGGTGGTTGGTTGCATTACAAAATAAACTGTTTTTGACAATGTTTATGACTTAATGCAAGAACTAATGGATGTACCAAATTACTTAAATGCATGGAACATATCAATAAATTTCTGACATCAGGTACTGAATGACATAGCCAAATTAAGGAAATTCCATTTAAAAGAATGTTGAAAGAAGGTCAGGAGTTTGCTTGCTACCTGTCAGAATGCTTCTGATTAGCTTCTTCACCTCCAACCCTGGTTAATCCAAGTCCACCACCCAACCTTCGAGGTCACCAATTTGGAACAGTTCTACCACGCTCAACATTCACAAGTGCTCTTCTATTATCCACCTTCCTCCCGTCAGCTTGCTTGTATGCAGCTGCATGATGCAAACATCATCATACAGTGACCACCATCAGAATAGTTCATCTATAACAATGATTATAAGCCAGCACTGATTTATGACCATACTTTTCATGTCATGCATGCATGTACCGTATGAAAGCATATCGTCTAGGTTTATTTGTCTGCTTGTCAGTAATCAGCCAGCCGCACCTGAGAAGCTCACCATCAAAGAAAGACATGATTATGATGCAAAACCAGCAATACCATATAGAATAAAAATTATTATTTAAGCCATACCAAATAGAAAAATTTATTTTTCCTACGAGGAAAAACTACAAATAAATTAACAAGAGAAAAAAGAACCATGTACAATAGGTTTGCCATCATAATACTGTGTACCATTTCAGTACTTATATGGTATGGTATGGTTGGTACATACCCATACAACAAACCTTGGCATGCATGATAGTAATGCAGATGTACTAGTTATAAAAGAAAAGAGGTTTTTAATCTTCTTACTGCTTATTTATTGAGTATAAGTAGATTATAGTTTTAAATTGCTTCAAATATTGATGTGGATCCCTATCATACTTACTATTTGATTGAGAAGCAAGCAACTTAGCAGCTTCCTAAAATGTAAGAATCGTAAGAACTCCCTTAATCAAGGTTTATTTTTAAACAGATCAGAAAGTTGAAAGTAATGAAGTAAGGAACAGACTTTTTTCAGTATGGATCTTTTTTCCCATGTTTTTATGCGTTTGAAAAGTACCTTTGTTGATGTGCCTGGCATCAGTCACTCCAATTTAGTATTTCATATCTCTTAAACATAATGTAATTATTAAAAGTTTTCGTAGCAAATTTACGAGAGAGTTGCCTGCAGACACAAGGATCACAAAGGGAATGAAAAAAAGCGTCCAATTACTGAGATATAGGAAAGCATGAAGACATTCTCATTAATTACTCTCAGATAATTGTCACAGAATTTGGAGAAACCACCAAATATGAACTACATTGGGAGTAAATATTTTTTTAAGCCATTGCTTATAAAGTTACTTTTCATCAAGGGCAACAGTTTGGTTCTGCCAGAAACTCCACTGCAAGTACTGATGCATGGAAAAAAGAAAGAATAAATTTCTTACGAGACCTAACTGAAAAGATAATGAAGCTTCGGGAGAATTGGTTACCAGTAAATGATCATGAAAATTACTAAGCTGCTGGCATGGAAAATGCTGAGGGTATGAATAAATAATTCAGTACTTGGAGACGTGACTGTTTTTGGATAACATTGAGGATAAAAAATTATCAGATCATGGAATTAAAAATGCCACATGAAAGCTTTTAGTGACGGAGAAATGCGGACTATAGCATAGAATGTGGCGGGAAGCATTGGCGCCAATGATGTCCTGCGCTTTTCTAGCTTAAAACCGAACCCCCCTCTCATCGGCCCTCCATCTCCATCTCCCCCCCTCCACCTCCCTCAGAACTCTTCCAACTCGCCTCTCCCGGGTGAACATGGCGGCCAACGGCGCAACGGAGAACGGCAGCCCCGGCATCCAGGAGCCCTCTCTCAAAGTCCCCAAGCTCTCGGAGAACGGTGCTGCCGTGGGCCACCACCACCTCACTCTCCCTCTCCCTCTCCTTAAGGTCAAGAAGCTCTCCCAAAATGATGTCTTGCCTTCGAGAGCTTCCCCTGTGTCCGCTGGTTACGACCTCTCCAGGTTAAAAACCCTTCCTTTCTTTTGGTCTCTTTCAATCGTGGGAATCGAATCCTAAATCTCCGATACTAAAGTCTCTTGCATTTTCCCAGCGCCGCTAAAGCGAAAGTCCCCACTCGAGGGAAAGCTCTTATTCCCGCCGATCTCAGCATTGCCATCCCCGAAGGGACCTACGCCCGTCTCGGTAATCCATTTTTCTCCAGATCGTTTTTTTTTTTCCCCTGGAGTTGCTGTCCACGTGTTTGATAAAATGCTTTGGCCTCATCTGATGGTTTGCTGTGCCTTGGTCGGGGCTGGCGTGGAAGCATTCCATTGATGTGGGAGCGGGTGTAATCGATGCGGATTACCGCAGACCAGTCAGCGTCATTCTGTTCAACCACTCAGATGTGGATTTCGAGGTGAAGCCCGGCGATCGGATTGCTCAGATGATCATAGAGAGGATTATGACTCCAGATGTGGTCGAGGTTGGTGATTTGGATTCCACTGTTAGGGGAGCTGGAGGGTTTGGATCCACAGGGGTTTGAAAATGGGAAATAATATAGATGCTGTTGATGTTTAAGATTTTGGGGATGGCACTCTTCTTGCTTCTTGGGAAGGGAATTCTACCAGTGAAGTGTGATTAGTGAATCATGTTCTGTTACTGTGGACCGAGCACCTCATCTATCTGAATGGTTTAATGTTTGGTTCATTCTCTTTCATTAGTCATCCTTTCAGTGTTTTGTGTCTTACTGTCAGTAATTAATGGACCATCCAAGAGGCCTTTGAGACCTATTGATCTGGAAACTTTAGGTCTTGTGAAATCTCAATCGGATCTAAATTGTGACCAAATCAAGAATTAGGAAAAGAATTGAAATAAAGAATGCAAGTCTATTGAAATATCTTATATTTATTTCCATGAGAACAAACATGTGAGAGAGAAAAACAAGGAATAATGTCATTAGAAATAACACATTGCATCACTGTATTTTAGTTCATAATTGTTTTTTTTTTTTTTTTTTTTTCTGTTTGAACTGATTGTTCATAATTGCATCATTGTATTTTTTTTTTCTGTTTTTTTTTCCTTCTGAACAAAGGAGAGGTACCAACTGCTTGGGCAAAGTCATGAATGGTAGTTAACATGAGCTTTGTTGTGGATACTGATAACAAATTTTAAAGCCCTAAGTGCACCATATGGCATCTATGAGGCCGCGAGTCAAATTGTTCCATTTATCTCTCCCAGTTATCCTCTAACTAAGAGCAAAGCAACCTACTTAACGTGCTTTCATCATCAAGAAGTGCCAATGGATAGAAGAATGATCTCATGACAACAAAATGCAAGAAAATTTTCTTCCATCCTCTTAGAGCACCAAGCAAAGAAGAATGTAGCAAGGTGCAAGCAGTGTTTCTTAGCTTAAAGCATAACAGAGAAACTATGGATGCAATCATGAATGCATTGCGAAGGGCTATAATGGATAAGAAATGTTATGGAAAACTTGATCTGTAACTCTGGGTGGCAGGAAAATTCTTGGGTGCTTCCTGATGTATGTTATCTTTCTAAAGTCAATTTATGGGGCAGTTGTTAGACAACCTCTTAGTCAAGTGACCTCTGTTGCACCACTAGAGGGGTTTCAACTTTCAATACTGGTCTCCTAGTGGAAGGATAAAGAGGCATGACTTCCATTTGGTCTATATGTTTCAAATCTATCTCATGTCTTCACATGCTTATAATGATACCTCCTAATATATACCAAAGACAAGAAGCCAAAGTGAAAGAAAGCATGACATGCATGCGCCCATGGTTCTGAACAGCTCCCTTTCAGGCTGAAAAAAATTCTTCGGTCTACCCTTGAAGATGAGGTGAGGAACTTCCACCTTTGGGCTGATGATCTAAACCCCATGCTTATAGTGCAAAACAATGCTGCTTTCGTCTTTCTTCCACGTCTTTTTATTGATAATGACCATATGAATGCAGTTTGCAGTGCTGTTGGTGTGCTGCCTTTATCTCTCCAATATGGTTTTCCAATTGTCGAGAAGTACGGTGGTTCATGCTTATTTATGTTTCTTAATTTAATTATTTGGATTAGTAGGTCAAATGCAATATATAGCTATCACTTCTTTTAGATAAGCTGTGTTGGAGCTCGTGCTTGTTTCACACGATGTGCATCAAGACTTGTCGTACCATACCGAACCAGGCAATATAGGGCATGCTGTATGGTACCGGCACATGGTATTGGGGTGTACAAACACTCGATATGCCGAATCGGCTCCATACCAACGTAGTAACGGATGGGCACCGGTATGTTTCCTTGTATCGAGACGGCGAACCATGATGCACATATTTTATTTTGAGAACAAGGTCACTGCATATAATGAAGAACAAAATCTACTCGGAATCATTTGTAAGTCGTAGAAAGTAAAAATAACTATTGATAAATAAGAGCATTTTGCGAACAGAACGACCCATAAATCCATAGTAAATATCTTTTGTATCAAATGTTGTTTTTGCATTCTTACAAATTTCTTGGCCTGTAATTTCATTTCTTGAATCTTCTAGTTTTTTGTTTTCTAGACCAATCATCTTTGTTTGATGAAGAATAGCTTTGCTAACAAAACTAATCATATTTAAGGGAATACAAGTTGAAATGCCAGAAGGTCTATAAGATTCTTTGCCAAATTATTTACTATGGATTATCAATGTTTGTTTTTCCTATCCTGGATCACCATAGATCGAAAAATGATGAGATAACCATGCAGCTGATTTAAATGTGTGAATATCTATTTCTTCTTGGTGCAAGCCAAAAATATTTCCTGACATAGTGCAATGCATCTGAATAAAATTTAGCATGTGTCCTTGAGAAGATCATAGCATGGGGAACTTCCAACGTGAAAGAAAAAAAAAAGTTGGAAGAAACATATAGAAATGTAGATTGCATGGATTCATGAGGAAACATAAATAAAGTTCGATAGTAACAACTAAAGCACAGGACAAATTGATATTGTTCTGTTCTGTGCATCTTTGCAATAACTATCACAGAGCAAAACCTGCCTCCAATCAGAGATAGAGAAGCATTGAGGTTTCCCACACCTTTGTAGTGTGATGTCCAGTGGTGAACAAAAATGTTACAAGGTTCATCTAAGGACATCTACAATATTTAAAGGAACTCAGATATTCAAAAAACAAACATATGAACCAATTTTTTGTCACATAAATCATCAAACCTTATATTTTGAACTAGCTTCCTAAATCCTGAGACTTGGTTTTGCAACCTGTCTCTCTCTCTCTCTCTTGCCCATCTTGCAAGCCCTGGAGCTAAAAGCACATTTTAGTTGATGATGTCTTTTGCAGTCTTGAGGTCATGGGTTCAAACAGAGCTTACCTGTTAAGAGAATAACCTCACAATCTTTTGGTTTTTACATTTTGATCCCTTAATGAAGTCATGGTTTTTTTCTCTATTTCATATTTGAAGATTTCTGGATGGGGCTTCTAGCATCGACAACCATTTCCATTCCACTTTATTTGAAAAGAATATACCTGTAAGTTTTCTTATCAATTAAGGTCCATGCCATTTTTAAATAGCATGTTTTACTAACAGATTCATTCTTTGCACTTCCCCAGGTACTCCTAGGTCTGTTGAATGTATGGAATATTTCTTTCTTGGGATATCCTATGAGAGTATGTAATATGTTACATTTTCTGTTGTTATTTAAACTGCCGAACACTATCTTTATTTTTAAATTGAAAAATATGAGCAGCCTCTAATAAAGGACTCCTCTCATCTCCATTCAGGCCATCTTGCCATACTCTCAGATACTCAAGAAATTTGCTCTACATATACAACATGTATTTAAATTTTATTTTCAGTTTAACGAGAATATCGAGATCTTTTTCTCCTGTTTGATTATAATTCATGAAGTGAAACAATTAAATGCTAAAGGTTAGCATGGAGAGTAATGGAAAAGGTGTAACCATCGATGGTATTCCCCTTCCCTTTGAGGCTGGTGAAATAGATTTTGGAGAACCTGGAACAAATGGTCAGCACAGCTCCTACCAGCTAATCTATCAGGTAATTATGCTTCTGGACACATGTAGTTAAACAATTTGATTAGAGTTAGACAATTTTTCAAGTTCATCAACTGTTTTGAGGAACTCCAAATACCTTTTTTATCATGGATGTTTTATTATCTTACTTACCAGAGAGTTCCATTTACCTTGTTTATCATCACGCTTGTCTTCCATGCATGATTTGTAGTGTCTTTGCTGGATGGTTTAAATGCTAGAAGTATAAATCTAATGTTTGGTTCTCTTCAGGATTATTAGTTAGATTGTTTTTGGAGGTTTGATTTCTCATTCTTTTGAAAATTACATAACTTCTTGTTCATTACCTATAAACTAGAGTGTTGATAATATTCATTTTTCATTTTAATTCTTTGCACTGTATCATATGAAATATGTAGAGCTACCAAGTTACAATCTTTTTAATTAAAAATTTGATGGTCATCTTGGAACTTCAAATCTTAAAGGTTCCCGCTAAGCCTCCTCCACAGTTTTATCTTAAGTTGGTAGCAACAGAATTGAAAGGTTGAGATTGGAACGAACATGGACTTTGGAAGCTTTAGGAAATAAAATTTGGAAATGATTGTTTATTTTGTTTTTCCCAAAAAATATGAGAAATAGAGAAATGTGGTAAAATCTTCTCGTGCTTCCTTTTTTTTTTTTAATCAGTGTTGCATTGCCCGAAGTAAAACAATACTACATATAATAAAAGCAATATTACACTATTATAAAGTTATACTATACTATTATAATGCAACACTACATTGTTGTTGTTGGGTTCCAGCCACGTAGCGGAAAGTAATTTTTAAAGATTTTAAAAACATACAAATCAATAGTTTTATCAAATAAAACTATCGAACCGGAATTCAAATCCTAGAATCACCTTGTCGATATATATCAAAACAAAATCAAGCATACAAAGAGATGGAATTTTATACTTAGACCAATATGAAAAAGTGGCACGTTGGTGTTCTCCACGAGTCTCCAAAGTAAAAGTCCTCCAACAGTGATCTACACCAAAGTTGACCAAAGTCCTTCCCAACTAGTGCGTTGTCGCAGTCTTGTCTTCTCAAGAACACTGCTGGCTTCGAACTTGCATCCCAATCGCACCAAAATTTAGTTGCTTTCACTCTCACCACTAGAACGACACCAAGAAGACACTCTTTAGATGTCACACAACTTAAGATTTAATTTTTGGCTCCAACACATGAAAAAAATCAAATCCTAGGATACTCTAGCAACACTTGTTGAAAATCTCACCACCCTTGTAGCAACTTTTATCACTCAAAATTCTCTTTTTTTTTCAAAAAATTTTCAGAATTTTTTCTATGATTTCCATATCCCTTCTCTCTGGTTCACCCAAATCTCAGCCAGAAGCCATTTTGGGCATTCTCTATAAATAGAGGACCAGGGGATGTCACATGGGATGAAGGGGCACCAACTTTTGGCGCACCAACTTCCCACATGCCAAATAATTTCAGCGAGTGAATTTTTAGTGATCCAATTACTTAGAGCAGAAGGACTCTGTCTTCTGTGTGCCATAAAAAAATTAATGAATTTTGGCATTAAATCATAGGACAACTGATCGAAAATTTAAGATAATGCATATTAGTTAAGAACCTTTATTAAGGACTCTCCACTTCACACGCCAATTTAAGGTGGGTGAAATTTATTTTTTGTCGTGTCTTCTAGTGGATGTGGAGAACTCCTCCACTTGAAACTGATTCAAGTTGGATAAAAATCCAATTTAAATTGACCCAATCCCATTAGGTCAAAGCCAACTAGTCTAAGTTAGCTCAAAGTGCTAACCTAGATTAATACCTAAGTAAGCTCATATTGATCTAAACCAATTTGGAAACTTGGGTTAATATAATGTGCTAGTATATCACATTAACCCATAAAATTTATATTAAATAATTAAATTAGATCAAGACTAAATTTCAAAGTATGTGATCCATTGGGTTTCAAATCTAGCCAGCAGTAGATCCGGACTTTTGACGTAACCATAATCCGATGTGATTAGGTCATCCGAACAGTCCCAATCAACTTAGATTCTTTCAAATTGATTTCAGAATCAAATTCTTTCAATTTTGTCAAGCCCACAAATTAAGATTGACGTCTGACAATGTGTCATGACCATCTGGAAGATTTGAAATTTTGATGAAAAATTATCAAAATATCCTTTAGTGGTAAGCTGCTATATAATTCAATCTTTCAGTCAAACAACATTTTAGATGAGCTGTGGACATAGAAATATGTCAAATCCAATCACTTATCTTTATGTATCTCGATCTGAAGGTGACGATTCAGTTGATGATATATTAGAAATTTTTTCTAATTATCATCCTGCTTTGGCCAAAGACTTCTTAATCATTGACCTATGAGATCACATATTATTGATCTCTTATTGATCACTCACAATCTTCATGCACACTTCACCATATCCAGAACACCCCACACAAGGATCAAAGAACCAAATTAGATAGTGAATTAAAACATGGATCCACGTACACAAGGTACCATGGTGGTATCAGATCAAAAGATCACTTACACAACTCCTACTAGAGAATTATCAGTTGATATGTAAATAAAACTCCATCTGATATTCTTTCGTAGGTCAATTCAGTGAATTCATTCTCTAATGAGTATCCATATTCTTGTATTAGTGTCTTCACACAAGTGGTAGTGAGATCAACCATCCTCATTTCTGAGCATACATAGGACATGCCAGTCTTACTGGTATCATTGATCCTCGACTCAATGTACCAACGATTAAAAATATTTTAGATAAAGGCTATCAAAGATTTAGGTCTCACTGGCGTGATCTCATCACGGCCTTAAAACTATTGTCTAGACCTATGGGGTTCATTATAATCGTAAAATTAATAAAATACAGCATATAATGAATCAAAAATATCTATTTTATTAATAATATTAATGTTAATTATATGAGTTTGGAAGATAAATTACAATAAACACCCTATCGCATCCCATGTGTGATTGGCTTGTAGAGAATTATTCTTTCAATTTTCTACTTGCACTAAAGTCAGTCGCCCCTATACTTGATACCCATGCTATCAAGATGGCTGTCAAACTGCTGCATTGACAAGGCCTTAGTGAATGGGTCCACTATATTGTTTTTGGTGTCAACTCGTTTCATGATCACATCGCATCTTTCGGCTATCTTCCAAATGAAGTGGAACCATCTTAGGATGTGCTTGGATTTATGATGAAATCTTGGTTCTTTGGCTTGAGCAACTGTCTCAATATTATCACAATAAAGAGGCACTGGTTGTTCAATCTCCAAAATCACACCCAACTCAGTGATGAATTTCTTCATCCAGACAGCCTACTTAGCAGCCTCACTTGCAGCAATATACTCAACCTCAATGATCGAGTCAGCAACAGTTTGCTATTTGGAATTTTTCCAACTTACTGCATCATCATACAAGGTGAACACAACCAGATATGGATTTGCTTTTATCTGGATCAGATTGAAAACTAGAATCGGTTATAACCTTTTTGTTTTAAATCAGATCCATTGTATATCAGAAAAACATCTCTAGTCCTTCTCAAGTACTTGAGTATATTTTTTACAGCTTTTCAATGATCCTCCTCGAGATCAGCCTGAAATCTGCTTACAATGCCTAAGGCATAAGCAACATTAGGCCTGGTACATAACATAGCATACATAATTGATTCTACTGCCGAAGCATAAGGAATAGAACTTATTCTATTTCTCTCTTCAGGTGTCTTAGGAGACATCTTCTTAGAGAGTTGTATGCCATGACCTTTGAGCAAGTAACCTCTTTTACTTTCCTCCATGTTGAACCTCTTTAACACAAGATCTATGCACCTCAATTGGGACAAGCCTGGCATCCTTTTTGATCTATCCCTATAGATCTTTATACCAAGTATATAGGATACTTCACTCAAGTCTTTCATGAAAAATTTTTGTGATAGCCAAGTTGTGATCGATTGTAACATCGGGATATCATTCTAAATAAGCAATATGTCATCCACATACAAGACTAGGAAGATAATAGCACTCCCACTAGTCTTCTTGTACACATAAGGTTCATTCATATTTTGATGAAGTCAAACGATTTGACTGACTCATCAAAACGGATGTTCCAGCTCCTCGATGCTTGCTTCAATCCATAAATAGATCTATTCAGCTTGCATACCTGATTTGCTCTCTCATTTGAGACAAATCTTTTTGATCGAGTCATATAGACTTCTTCCTCAAGATTTTCATTCAGGAAGGTAATCTTGACGTCCATCTGATAGATCTCATAGTCATGGTATGCTACATTGGCAAGCATTATCTGAATAAACTTGAGCATGGCTATTGGTAAAAAAGTTTTTTTATAATCAACATCTTATTTTTGTCTGAAATCTTTTGCCACTAGCCTGGCCTTATAGTTCTCTACCTGGCTATCTGCTCCAATCTTCTTTTTGAAGACTCATTTGCAACCTATTGGGATCACACCCTCAGGCACATCAACTAAAGTCCATACTTGGTTGGCATACATGGAGTCCATTTTGGATTTCATGACATTTAGCCACTTGTCAGAGTCACTACTGATGACAGCTTTCGAATAGGTCATAGGATCATCATTCTCAATGATGTGGGTTGTGTTGTCATTCTCAATGACAAACCATACCTGAGTGGTATACTACGCACTCTACTCGATCTTCGGAGAGATGTGTGTAGTGGCTGTGTTTGAACAATAGGTACATCTGGTTGAGAACTATTTGGTAAATCCTGAATAGTGAACTTCCTCAAGTTCAACAGACCTCCCACTGCCTCCTTGGATAAGCTCTTTCTCCAAGAAAACGGCATGCCTACCAACAAACACCTTTTGTTGAGTAGGATTATAGAAGTAGTATCCTATACTCTTCTTGGAATAACCTACAAATCTGCACATTTCTGATCTAGCATCCAGCTTATATCCATCAACATTTTTCACATAAGCTGAACAACTCCAAATTTTAAGATGCTTAAGATTAAGTCTTTTCACTTCTCATATTTCGTATGAAGTGCTAGAAACAGATTTCGAAGGTACTTTATTTAAAATATACGCTGCAGTCTCTAGGCATATCCTAAAAAAATGATGGAAGATCCATGAAACACATCATGGACCGCACCATATCTAATAAGGTGCAATTTCTCCTTTCTGCAATTTCATTTAATTGTGGAGTATAAAAAGGTGTCCATTGAGAGTGTATTTCTTTTAGTTTCAAATAATCGAAGAACTCACTGGATAAGTATTCTCTTTCTCAATCCGATCGAAGAGTTTTAATATTTTTACCAGTTTGTTTCTCGTCATTCTTGGATCCACTTTAAATTTGTCAAAAGATTCAGATTTGTATTTCATTAAATACATATATCCAAACCTTGACCTATCATCAGTAAACGTGATGAAGTAAGAGTATCCACCTCTGGTTTGAGTCGACATTGGACCACACACATCAGTATGTATAAGGTTCAAAATGTCACTCGCTCGATCTCCATGTCCAGTAAATAGAGGCTTGGTTATTTTATCCATGAGGCAAGATTCACAAGTTCTATATGATTTATAATCATAAGGACAAAAGAAATCATCTTTGTATAACTTGTTAATTCTTGACTCATTTATATGGCCAAATCGACAGTGCCAGAGGTATGTGACATTCACATCCTCTCTTTCTTTTTTTTCTTCATATTTTTAACAATAAGCACATTATCATTAAGTGAAAGAAACATAAGACCATTATCAACAAAAGCACTTCCATAATATTCGTTAAAAAAGTATATAGAACAACTATTGTTCTTTACAATTATTTCAAAATCTTGTTTCAATAACAACGGTACAGAAATAATGTTTCTAATAATATTTAGAATATAATAACGGATCTTCAGTTCCAAGACTCTGTCCGAAGGCAACTTCAAAATCTTGGTTCTTATGGCTTCGGTCTGAATGGACTCTCCACTAGTCTTGAACTGCTTAAAGTCACCTTTATTCAGATTCTTTATTTTCTGTAGACCTTACAACGATTTGCAATGGCATGAACCATAGGCGGTCCAATATCTAAGAATCTGAAAATGAAGTACTTAATAATAAATTAGTTTGTATCATATACAAATCTTTAGCAAGATTTGCCTGTTTCACGGTTGCAAGGTACTCCTTATAATTTCTCTTCCAGTGGTCTTCCTTGCTATAGTGATAATAAGTATCTTTAGCGAAGACCTTCTTCACCTTCTTCTTGGAGATGCTAACCTTAGAGTTCAGCTTTTTTTTTAGAATCCTTCTTTGCCTTCTTCTTACTGATCTTATCAACATGAAGAACTTTAGCCTTTTCATTCTTGAAATGGCTCTCTACTGTTTTCAACATATTCAGCAATTTAGGTAGGCTAGTGTTCAGTTTATTCATATGATAATTAATAACAAACTGAGAAAAAGAGTCAGAGAGAGATTGTAGGATCAAATCCTAGCTCAGTTCACCATTTATGGCAAAACCCAGCTGTCCCAAACGAGTGATCAAATCAATCATTTTTAAGACATGCATTTGCATGGAAAAGCCTTCAGTCATACTAGTATGGAATAATTGCTTCGATATCTCATATCGAGCAGTTCGACTTTGCTCCCCATATAACTCCTTCAGATTAAGAAGAATAGAGGGAACATCCATATTCTCATGCTACCTCTGGAGCTCGTTGCTTATGGAAGCAAGCATGATACATTTGACAGTCACACTATCATCTTTCCACATCTTGTATGTGGCCTTTTCCTCCTCAGAAGCATCTTTTTCAAGAGAATCTGGAGCAGGTGTATCCAAAATGTAGTAGATTTTCTCCTGAATGAGAACAATTCTCAAGTTCTTTAACCAATCGATATAGTTAGGTCCAGTCAACTTGTTTGCGTCTAGGATACCTCTAAGTGATAGTGAGGATGCCATGAGTGTAGTTAATCTACAATGACAAGAACACAATATAAGCGGATAACTTATGAAGACATTCACAACTAGACTAGAACTTTTATCTAATTGTCTCCCACTATTTTATCAAACTTCATGCCCCTCAAATATGAAAATCGAAAAACATACTAATATCTCTCAATAGAATTGAGATTCCTATTCCTCACAAACACTTTGTAGATAGCACAATAAGCATTCATAAGTTTAAGAATAGATAATTCTTTACCAATTGTACCTTTACAATTCTCAACATCTTTTATTTTAGCCTCAAGATCATATATAGTCTTATGGATAGCACAATAAACTATAGTGTTCTAGTTAAGTTGACCTTTCAATCCCATATGGTTATATTTAAACAATGCTGCCCTTGTGGATAGCACAACAAAGCAACACCATTCAATATGTCATAAGCATCAATATGCACTTGATCAACATCATGTTAATTTTTATAGTAAACTTTGTGGATAGCACAATAAGCTCACTAAGATTTTGACACTCTATCGACCAAGTTTGAAGGAAGGCTCTTGTAATGTCTGTATCACTAATCAATTTAAGTCTAAAAATCAACAAGACCAAGTTGGCCAGGTAAGTAGGTGGGAGGCTCCTCGTAGCTTTTCTAGACACCAACAGAGTTGGCCAGACCAGCATACGGACCTAATTAGAAAATCACCTTTTATACTTTTTTCGACATCAATTGATCTTAAGAATTCGATTTTTGATTTAAAAGTGAATCCCGACATTACAACATAATATAATTTTTATGAAGAATTTTAAACTGGTCTCAGCACATTCTAACTATAAGCGCATAAAATGTATACTATAAATTATTCAATTTGACATGCTTCAACTATTCAAAATAGCAATCAAATAATCATGCCAAAAGCATATAAGGGTGCAACTGAGATCAAATATATGACAAGCATATCGAAAAATATAGCAAACCCTAATTATATTAGGCATGCATTACACCCTTAACAATGCATCAATTTAAGCATCATACAACCATGATAATATAAATTTCAAAATATCATAAATTTATAATTTAATAACTGAAATTTAACATCATGGCATATATAAAGTCAAAAATAATTTTTGAGTTTATGGATTGATGCTAAAAATAATGCAAATTTTTTGGCAAGATATGCACAAGAACTATTCTATGCAGTAGCTTGGCACTTGTTTGATCGAATCAGACAAGGATGGCTCTGATACCATTTTTGGATTCCGACCACATAGCGAAAAGTAATTTTTAAAAATTTTAAAAACATATGAATCAATAATTTTATCAAATAAAATTATCGAACTAGAATCCAAACCCTAGAATCACCTTGTCAATATCTATCAAAGTAAAATCAAGCATGCAAAGAGATAGAATTTTATACTTAGACCAATATAAAAAAGTGGCACGTTGGTGTTCTCCACGAGACTCTAAAGTAGAAGTCCTCTAGCGGTGATCCACAAAAAAATTGACCAAGGTTCTTCCCAACCGGTGCGCTGCTGCAGCCTTGTCTTCTTAAGAATACTGCCAGCTTCGAACTTGCATCACGATCGCATCAAAATCCAGTTGCTTTCGCTCTCACCACCAGAATAACACCAAGAAGACACTCTTCAAATGTCATACAACCTAAGATATAATTTTTGGCTCCAACACATGAAAAAATCAAATCTTAAGGCACTCCAGCAATACTTGCGGAAAATCCTGCCACCTTTGTAGCAACTTTTGCCACTCAAAAAAAAAAAATTTTCTCAAAATTTTTTCAGAATTTTTTTTATGATTTTTACATTCCTTCTCTCTGGTTCATCCAAAAATCTCAGCCAGAAGCCATCTAGAGCATCCCCTATAAATAGAGGACCAAGGGACATCACATGGGATGAAGGGGCGCCAACCTTTGGCACTCCAACTTTCCACGCATCAAATAAATTCATCAAGTAAATTTTTAATGATCCCATTACTTGGAGCAGGACTCTTTGTCTTCTGTGTGCCATAAAAAATTCAATGAATTTTGGCATTAAAACATCGGAGAACTGATCGGGAATTTAAAGTAACGCGTATTAGTTAAGAGCCTTCATTAAGGACTCTCCACTTCACACGCCAATTTAAGGTGGGCGGCATTTATTTTTTGCCGTTGCTTTTGGTGGACATGGAGGACTCCTTCTCCACTTGAAACTGATTCAAGTTGGACAAGAATCTAATTTAAATTGACCTAATCCCATTAGATCAATGCCAACTGATCTAGGTTAGCTCAAACACTTTGATCTAAATCAATTTAGAAACTTGGGTTAATACAATGTGCTAGCATATCAAATTAACCTATAGAATTTATATTAAACTCTAATTAAATTAGACCAAGGTTAAATCTCAAAGTGTGTGATCCATTGGATTCCAAATCTAGCCAGCAGTGGATCCGAACTTTCGACGTAACTCTAATTTGATGAGATTGGGTCACCCGAAGAGTCTCAATCAACTTGGACTCTTTCAAATTGATTTTAAAATCAAATTCTTTCAATTTTATCAATCCCACAAGTTAAGATTAACGTCTAGCAATGTGTCATGACTACCTGAAAGATTTAAAATTTTGATGAAAAATTATCAAAATACCCTTCGATGGTAAGTTTCTATGTAATTCAATCCTTCAGTCAAACAATATCTCAGATGAGCTGTGGGCATGAAAATATATCAAACACAATCATTTATCTTTATGTATCTCGATCTGAAGGCGATGATTCAGTTGATGATATATTAGAAATTTTTTTCTAATTATCATCCTGCTTTGGTCAAAGGCTTCCAAATATCGATCTATGGGATCACATAGGATATTTGCTCCCCTTATTAGGAGTGACTGATCTCTTATTGATCGCTCACAACCTTCATGCACACTTCACCATATCCAGAACATCCCACACAAGGATCAAAAAACCTAGTTAGGTAGTAAATCAAAACATAGATCCATGTACACAAGATACCATGGTGACCTCAGGTCAAAAGATCACTTATACAACTCCCACTAGAGAATTATCTGTTGACATGTAAATAAAACTCCATCCGATATTCTCTCGTAGGTCAATTCAGTGAACTTATTCTCTAATGAGCATCCATATCCTTGTATTAGTGTCCCTACACAAATGGTTGTGAGATCAATCACCCTCATTTTTGAGCATACACAGGACATGCCAGTCTTACCGATATCATTGATCCCCGACTCAATGTACCAAGGATTAGGAATATTTTAGGTTAGGACTATCAAGGATTTAGGTCTCACTGGCGTGATCTCATCACGGTCCTAAAATCATTGCTCAGACCTATGGGGTTTATTATAATCTTAAAATTAATAAGATGCAGTATATAATGAATGAAAAATATCTATTTTATTAATAATATTAATATCAATTACATGAGTTTGAAAGATAAATTATAATAAAAATTCTATCGCATCCCATATGCGATTGGCTTGTAGGGTATTATTCTTTCAGTTGTAAAATAATACTACAATAAAGGAATACTATACTATGATAATATAATATTATCTTATTATAAAGGAATACTATATTAATATAATACAATAAAGCAACACTGTATTATCATAAAAAATACTACACTAATATAATGTAATATTATCTTATTGTAAAGGAATACTATATTAATATAATATAATAAAGCGACACTGCATTATTATAAAAGAATACTACACTAATATAATGTAATATTGCCTTACTGTAAAGAAATACTGTACTATAATAATGTAATATTGCAGTATTTTAAATGATATAAGGGTATAAAGATAATTTCAGCCAAAATAGATAGTTGCTTTAAATTTATGTTTGGAATGGATAGGTACTTTTATATAAAATTTATTTGGGAGCTGCTTTTAAGTTGAAAATAGAGTTGGAGACTTATCTATAGTTCTCTATATTTTGAATTGCAGCAATGTGAATCTTGTATTTTCCATATTGCTCAAAAGGATTCAGAATCTAGCAATTTTGATCACATCTAATAATAACTCATGGACATCTGACTGCTATTTTGATGTATATATTGCAGCAATTACATATATAGTCGTGAGGGATTCCTATGGGTTTCAATATGTAAATTGGGTGGATTTTGAAGCTATTTGGGCAATAAGAAACAAAATGCATAGGGACATTTCAGCAATTAAAATGCAAGGAGGTATTTGTAAGTTAGTGCAAAATATAAGAGGATTTTTATTTTTAACCTCAAACCTTTTAGAGAATCTAGTTGTTTATCACTCTGTGTTATTACCATGGTTATTTTCTTGCATTATGTTCATGATGCAATCAAGTTGGCTAATCATTATGTTTTTTTTTCCATCGGAGTCATTGCTGACTTTAATTGACCCCTTTAAAGTCTGATATTAATAAAACAAATCCTAAATCCAATCCAACTTGGCCTGTAAAGGTGGTGGTTTCTATTCATGTTAACACAATGTAAATACATCGGCATTTCCAAGATAGATTCCAACATACCTTGCTGCCTACTTGGTGTACTTGCTACTAGCAGAATAATGCTAAGGCTTATGCTTGGATCTAATAGGCTAGTATCTGGGATATCTATTGATAGCTTAGTGCATTAGTCTCCTGCCATTTTAGGATCTAGGGAGGGCTAGATTGACATAGCTTTATTTTATCTTTTCTGGTGAAGAGGCTGTTTTCATATTTTAAGCTTTTAATCTCCTGGCCATCATGGAGCAGTATTATTATTACACCAAGACTTACCCTTTTTAGTGTTATTGAACCTAAATTGTAAGGACATACTAAAGGGTCTTGGATGGATCACAACATCCAACAATCCTTGGTCATGCATTCATCCATTCTCTTTTAGAGGATATATATCTTTATGCACCATGTCCATCTCCGTTGTGCAGAGAAGTATGGCAATTCAAGCAGATGAAACCCAAACTTCACCTTATCAGAAGACTATAGCCTGCAATTTGAGCTAGGCCCGCGCCTCAAATCTTGACATAGTTCTCTATTCAAAAATGTTTGTCGGCAAGTTGAATCTAGATCTTATCCACTGAGCTAGATGCCACTAGACAAAAAAGAATTCAGTCACAAAACTCAATTCCAATCCGACCAAACCTAAACTTTGACATACATGTCTGATAACAATTAAATGAATCAATTTTTTCATTCAAATCTTAAAGCTGTGACCATTTCAGATATTGTCCAAGCTCTTGTCTGCAGCAGCCTTATCTGTGTGAGGCTTGGGTGCATTTTGTGTGGTACATGAGGAGCAGAGGTTCCGATAATGATTTTAGGGATCAACTATCATAGCAGCCATTATAGACGTACAATTCCGACTATCCATTATATCTGTAACTAGCAGTGGCTGGTGGATAAGCTATTATTTAGGTCTGGATTGTATTTTTTGCATGAAAGAATGATTCCTCTTCTTCGTAACATCAATCATTGGATTGCACAATAGCCACTTCGAGATCTATGCAGGCAGATGGAAGGAGATTCGAGTGTGAAATTTGTGAAAAGCACAATCCAAAGGTTAGCGTCGCGAAAGAAGATCAATCATTCATCTCCTACTTTTTCTCTTAATATAATCTTATATTAAATGGTGAAGATCTTCTCCTGTCAAGGCTTGCACGAAGCTTCCAGTCACAGCCATCTATGATGGGCATGATTGCTGCGATTGGATAAGGTGCTGTGTATGCACCTGCAGTGGATCTTTTCCAACCATGGCTCTCGCACTAGTCGCAAATGGTCATGAATGGAAGATATGCCCTCTCCGGTTCAATTTGAGATTGGAGAAGATCTGGATCTTATAAAAAAGTGGAAGATTAAGGTTTTTTTTAGTTCTTACCTCTTGGACCATCTGCTTTCAGATGGTGGGCGGTAAGGATTGGTGCATAGGCTACTTAGTGCTGTATACAATGATCATTAATGGAGCTGTTTTTTAAAACCCAATGAAAATAAGATGGTGAACGAACTAGAATGCACCACTCTTTCATTCTCAAAAATGTTAAAACTCTCTTGGGCACTCTCAAGGAACTGGTCGAACATTCCATTCAAATATTTAGGTAGTGCTTGCTCCTTTGATTGCTCTGGAGTTGCATGTAATATGGATTCACTCGTAAATACATGAACTATGATGCTTTTGCAAACACGATGTTCCTGCAAATAGAGACTTACATATGATCTTTCCATATTTGTTTCTTTTTGAACAAAAGAAACCCGATTTTGATTCATTACTTTAAGATAATCATATTATTGAAAACAACTTGTGTTTTTTTATCTCCAGTGTCGCAGTCAACTCTTCAAATTCAAATATGTTTCTCCGGTTCGTGCAATGTTACTGCTAGACCGTGGGATACTTGAAAAGCTAGTCCAGCAGTTCGAACTTATCATGGTCATGAGGGGGATGTTAATGCTGTCAAATTTTTTCCTGATGGACAAAGATTTGGGACTGGCTCTGATGATGGCACGTGCCGATTATTTGACATGGGGACAGGGCATCAACTTCAGGTTTATGGTCAGCAGCATGACTGTAATGATAATGATGTCCCCATTGTCACATCCATTGCCTTCTTAATATCAGGTAGACTCATTTTTGCTGGATACTCCAATGGGGATTGTTATGTGTGGGACACACTGGTAGCTGAGGTATGCATTTCTTTTTTATTTGAAAAAACAAATTCCTATGCAACTCTAAACAATCTTCAATGAAAAATATAGTGGAAAATAGAAATATTATATGAAGTCAACAATTTGTTTTAGGAAATAATCCTAGCAAAGTTTATAATCCACAGTTATATATTATCTCTTATTATTTTTTTTCCAGAGTAAAATAGGTATAGCATATGCTAAAATTGTATCTAGAACTTATATTTATGATTGTATTTATTATTTCATTATATGAGTGAGACATGCTAGAGATATTAATGAAATAGTTTACAGAGACTAATTTACCATGAAATTTCCTCAAGCTCCAATCTCCTTCTTATGGTATTTCTGTATTGATGCTCACACGTGATCTTTGGCACAAAATAATATTCTTGGGCTTTGGATGATGTCAGGGAGAAAATTCTAGCTTTAAGATCAATCATACAAATCCCACTGTAAAAATTATTGATAGTGCATGCATGTTGCTTGTAGAAATAAGTTCTATATTATACTTGGACTTGATTCATTTCTTTCTCCAAGACCAAACGTGTCCTATAACCCTCATGTCAAATAGACATTAGATTGTATGCATTTTAGCTTTTTCCAAATACTTTTAATTTGGTATATTCCATTATCCGCATTGGGGGAATGTTCGTAACGCATATTCAATTTATTTTCCTTTGAAATGACAATTTGGGCCGTCCAGATAAATAATCCAAACCATTTTTTATTCTTTGGAAGGTAAGATATGCCTATAAAAGAGATTTAAAATTTTAAATGCTTCGTAGATTTATTACTTATATATCATTTATTCGCCTCCCTGTCCCATGTATCGAGTATTCCTTCTGAGGGGAAAGGGAGGGCTGTACGCCCACACAGTTTCAGTAGGATATGTATATCCCAACTTATATTTTGCAAATTTGCTTGGGCTTCCCAAATGAACGATCCAACCATTATTAAATGTTCTGAACTTGTGAGGCATTATAACTTGGTCAAGGTCTCAGATGACAAAAACAAATGGTCAAATTTAGTAAACAACTTACTAAGTTCCTCAAGAGTCTCTAGAGTTTTGTTGTTTTTCTAATGCCAAAATACATTGAGAAAGGTAATACTTCATGGAAATTGATCTTCTAGTGAGGTTAGTTTGAATTGGAATGATAAATAAGCAAGGACATAGGTTGCAATTGAAAGGAAAATCAATGCAGGATAAACACTCAAGAGCTAACATTCATACCTCTTTCAGGTAAATTGAAGAAAAACGGATTTTCTGATTCAATCTTTGGCTTTCAGATGCTACTCGGTTTCTTACCGGCTGCAATTGCGCCTTCTTCTTGAAGCTTATGAGTTGACTCTGGAAGAGTATATCTTCATGCCTTCCAATGACTAGGCAGAACCAGATTATCTGGACAAAGACAGAGCAGTCTGATGCTTCTATTTTGCAACCATTATATATCAATTCATGCCATGACCGCATGGACGTATAGCATTGAGATTGGAGAACAATAAGTTGTTAGGTCATGATACTAAGAGAACTAAACCATGATGTAGACTATGGCAGATTTCCAGTGCCAAGTCTCAATATAACCTTGGCAGGACTTTTAGAAATCAGAGACTGGTGGAAGTAGAGATCTACAGAGTTAATCTTAGCCTCTGTTTTCCCTAAAATGCAAATGATTGTGTTAGGTTCATTTTACCTGTGAAGTTGGAATAGAAAGTTCTGTACTTCTCTTTTTATCTTAGACCTTATATGACATTCGTGATGAATAAATTAAACCCTGCACTTGTTTTTAGATATTATGCTATAATTTCTACGCAAATGAAGCATCTACTTTTATATATGGAAGAAAGGATGCGTAGTTTCAGCTGCCATAGTTACAAGAACAAAGATTTCACCACCTTACCGACAGACTCAAGATTCAAGTAGACAAATACCTAGCTGTGGGAAAAAGAAAGACATAAATATCACCATTACATCTTTAAAACTTTAAAAGACTTTAAACTGAAGTGATTTGGAGTGGTAGCACAGGTTCTTGAAACCCATATCTTCCTTCCTTTCCAGCTTCTCGACCATGTGTGCAATACCAACACCACCTGCAGTGACATTAGATTATTAGAGATTAGAGGCCATGCATTAGAAACATTTCCTTGACAAAAGAATTGACAATATTTACCTAAACTAATTGCACTCACAAAGATGGTCAAAGCCAGAATGAAGATGATCAGCGATGCTCGGCCTAGGAGTACCATCAACCTTCTAACAGGCAGCCACAGTTGCCAGAAAAACAAAGCAAGCAGCTGCAGCAATAAAACAGACAAGAGTTGTTAAGATTCCAAAAGTTGCAGGAGCTAATATTATAGCTCTCAGGGGGTAAAATTGATGACAATGCTGCTTACCATGTGGGACAGTGAAGCAGTCAAGAAGATAATATTGTATGACGGACATCAGTGATGGAAATGTCATTGCAAATGTTGATGTTGCACTTGCAACCTACAACACATATGACAACATTAATAACACTATACGTGGGAACTAAGAAATCTTTGAGTCCAAAAAAAGAAAAAATACAATTGCTTAGACCAACAAATAGAGAGCCATTATTAAAAGCCTCTGAAATTTTTCAAAGTAGTAGTTCATTTTGTCAGCATCAAAATGACTTAAAAAGTATGCATGAAATGTATGCATTCCATTTCAAACATAGAGAGCAACTTGTGCAATCTTGACCAATTGTTTAGTAACTATCCATAAATATATACACTACAACCCACTGACCGTGATGTCCAAAATCTATAGTTTTCAGCTTTTGCCACCAAGGGCCATGAATTATATATATTATCATGGAATTTTTTTGTTGTTCATAAAATTAATGGATGCTTTCCATTCACAGAATTCTACAAGCTTCAGATGGCTTTCATATTCCAATTCTATAGATCTTCTATTGACCTGTTTTGTTATATTTTAACTTTTTTTTTTTTAAAGTTTTGTTTTAACTTAAAAATCTATTTTCTCGTTATGCAAAATTCAAACATTTCCGCATCTTTAACTGGTGGAAGAGAGAGCAAAACCTGAGGAGGAACTCCCATTTCAAGAAACAATGGTCCCAGGATGAACCCCCCTCCTAGTCCAAGCAGTCCTCCAACTATCCAAGCTAACAGTCCACAGAAATAGTAGAGGAGCAGCTGATGCATTTTCCATTTCATATCTTGCTTTCTCCTAGAGGCAACTGTTCTCGTTCTTTTGCAGAGGTTGATGGCTTTATAAAGTGTGACAGAAAGAGCAATTGGCACTTGCATAACACAAAATATCAGTCAAGTTTCTTCCACCATTATGCCATTTTCTAAGCTCAATAATTGTTTTCCTATGACAACTTGACAGGGTTCCTTTCAGATCCACATTAGGCCAAAGATTGAAGCATTATCAGTTACATCGTAGGATTCGTATTTTGTCTTTTTATTTTTTTATTTTATTTTTTTTTTAAATTTTGTTGGAAAGCATTTGTATTTTGTCAGTTGGCTAGATAAGCTATCAAGTGGTGATATAATTGATCTATCCACATATCAAGAAGATCAAAAAGATCACTTAGACACTGGATGGCTAACCAGGAAGTGGATAGATTCAAATTCAACCATTTGTAACCACCCGCTAGCCAGCTAACTGGTGCTTAAAATTATCCACCATTTTGTTGAAATTTCAGGACTTGGTAGATTAGGGAAAAGTTGAAAAAGTGAAGTGTGAGAAGAGAGAGCACGTTCAAATTTATTTCAGCCTCTCCATGAAATAAAGTTAAGCAACGTAAATGGCTTTTTGGGACTTTGACCAAAGAGCTTTAATCCACACTTTGTAATGGCTGTTTTGCTGGTTAAACTGATAACTTGCCTTTAACCAGTAGAAAACTAGCAACCAAACACAACAAATAACAATTAAAGCCATTGTGTTGTCGACCTAAATTCAAAGGATGTTGGCACTGGTTTCAAATTGTACTTGTTATGAATCTAGAAACTGGTTCAGATGGTATGCTTTTGAGATTTAACATAAGTCATTGGAACATTTCTACGTTAAAAAAAAATTAATAATTCGATATGAGAATTATTCTGGTACGCTGATGGATAAGAGTTGGATACAATAGGAACTCAAAATGATTAAGACCATAATTCTGTGGCTTGCGTAGGCTATTATCAGGAGTTTGAGTCACATTAGTGTATTAAAATAAGCAGCATGCCTTTCTGGTAGCTAGATCACAGAAATTTGGTTGTGAGATAAGATATGTGTATAAAAAAAAGTGAAATTTAAAGAAATCAAGTCTTTGCAAAGGTACTAGTTTAGTGTGAAGGTAAAGCTGAGCTTATGTGAAGTAATTAGAGACAAAATGATCAAAAAATGACGTGGCAAAGAAGCAAACAATATATAGATGACGGTCAAGGGATATTTATTCTTCCATCGGACAGTCTGATTATCAAAATAAAGATGAAATGAGAGATCAAAGAATATATCAGTTGATGTAAGATTGAGAGTGGTGAGCATGAAAATATTATCACTGATTCAAATGGTGGTAAACTGACATGCTCACATAGTGATAAATCTGTTTCTCTTTTATGTATTTCCATAATGACTATTCTTTTTATGTGTCTTTGGAATTTTTCTAGTCCGTTTCTATGTTATATTTTTTCGTGACTGTCTGAACTTTTGTATATATTCATCATTTAGTTCCAGATTTGTATATTGAATACACAATGTTATAGATTACTCACTTCAAAACATGAAGTTGAATTGATACAAACACCAGTTTAGCAATGTCCTCTAGTTTTTTTTTTTCAAAGACCAGTTATAAGTGTGGGAGCATCATTTATTTTAGTATTAAACTATCCAATATTCCAATTATTTATTGTTAATTAGAAAATAGACATGAGATCTAATGCATTAAATGAACATTTAGTTATCCAGTGATTTAAGGTTCCAATGACTCCTGTAGGATAAATGTTGGAGTATTTCTATCGATTGGTCATGTCATACAGGGCTATGTCAGACGTTAAATTACTTTGATTTGAATTATCCAAGGGATAATTTTATACTTTTTAAGATGTACAATTAAACCTATTTCTTCATTCAATAGATGCCTAAAGAAGTGAATGTGATACCCAAATAATGATAGATATGCCAAAAGCAGGTCCAATTACACCTATTCCTTATCCTACATAGAATGTAACAATATAGGGATCCACATTCAACATATATCTATTTGCATATACTCAAATGACCCCTTCTCATAATAATAGTGTAAATAACGTTTTTTCCATCTGGTCTTTGACCAAAATAATCCTCGTGTATCTGAGAGTATAAGAAGAAGAAAAAAAAACTATTAAGGAGATTATACCTATAAAGCATTTAGAACCCAGTGTTCTATCGAACAGGTTGTGGCATATGTTTGTATATGTATTCCAGAGGAAAGAAAATCTTGATATATGAAAAGTTTGATGGCATATAGTGTACAATCATTAAGACAACAGTAAGAAAGGACATGGTATTGAGGACATGAAAGTTAACTATTATCAATATTTTTTTTTAATATATATTTTTTTAAATCTAGACAAGTAATATATCACCTTAACTATCTGCACTGCAAGAAATACCACCCACACAAATAGCAGCGGCATAAACTCTTTCCAAAAGGCAGAGTTCATCAAAATTCTGATAAAAGCAAATGAGTTAACCACAGCACTTAACTCTTCTTTTCTCAAAAGAAAAGGGAAAAACAAACCTACCTCATCATTTGGCGACAATGTGACCTATGCATTGGCGGCAGGAGCACCTGAGAGTGGTTTGTATTCTAGTTCTGAACTCTGAAATTCAAAAGAAAGATAATACTTGTTTTTTCCTATAAGTAAAAACTACAAATAGATTAACAAGAGAAAAAAGTTCCATGTATATCCAGGTTCGCTATCTCAGTACCGTGCACTAATTCAGTACTTATACGATATTGTATGGTCAATACACATCCATACCGATACGGCAAACTTTGGCATGCATGAATGATGCTGTGCATATAGTAGTGCAGATGTAATCGTCATGAAAGAGAAGAGGATGATTCTTAATCTTCTTACTGCTTATTTATAGAGCATAAGTAGATTTTAGTTTTAAATCGTTTCAATTATTAATGTAAATCTTTTGTCATACTTGCTATTTGGCTGAGAAGCAAGCAGCTTGACAGCTTCTTGAAATGTAATTAATTATTAATTATTAATAATTAATTAATAATTAATTAACAATTGATTAATAATTGATAATTATAATTATTGATCAAATAATAATAATTAATTATTAATCAAATAATAATATTTATTATTAAATAATATTTTTATTAATCATTAATAATATTTTTTATTGATGAAGTAATAATATTTAATTATTAATTATCCAGTCCAATGTGGTTTCAAATTATTTTAAAATTTATTTTTTTTAATATTTAAAAATTTATTTTAAAAATAATATTTTCTCATTATTTTCTCATTTTAAACATTAATATTTTCTTAATGTTTAAAATAATTTAAATATTTTAATTTAACTAAGAGGGCCGGGTTAATTTAAATATTTTCTGGGGGCGCGCGCGGGGGGGCGGTGGGGGGTGGAGAAAGCGGAATAGTCGAATAAGAGAGCCGGGTTAATTCCTCTAAATCCCTATGGCGGTGCTGGATTTTTGCTGGCGACGACGGCGGTGGCTCCTCCTCCTCGCTGCCGCCGGAATCTCCGGCTATGTTGGCTACAGGATCTATCATCTCCCGTCCGTCTCCATGAGCCGCGAGAAGCTTGCCACGCTCTTCAGAGCCCTGATCTCCCTCGCCGAGGCGGCGTCCTCCAACGCCGATACCATCAATGTTGTCTCCACTGATGTGAACTGGTTCATCCGATCCGATTCCGAGGAGATCCCCGCAACCTTGAGGCAAATCTTCAGGATCGTCAGATCGGAGGAGTTCCGAGGCTCCGTTTCCCGGGTTTCCGAGGCGTTCGCCGTCGGGATAATCCAAGGGTTCAAAGCTGAGAGAACTGAGAGGAGCACTTAATTGCACTGAATTTTGCTGTAGGTAGAGGATCTAGAGACGATCATGCAATGTTGGTATAGGATCTGAATTGAAGCGAAATTTGATACATATGCAAAGAGTACAGATGCAAAGAGGCTTAAATGTAAGCTTTGTTTTACGTTTGAATTCTTTGTTAATGTAGGGACATATTCCTTCCATGACAACAGACATGCCAGAGAGAAAAACAAGGAACAATGTCATTAGAAATAACACATTCAATCGTCATGTTTTAGCTTATAATTGTTTTTTTCTATTTGAAATAATTGTGTATGATTCATGAATAAATAAGCTTTTTTTTTTAAAAAAAAAATTTGTTTGGTCAAATGATTCTTGCTTAATTTGTTGGTGGAATTTATAGAATCATTTGGCCAAGGGAAAAATAGAGAAGATCTGGAGAATGTTGTTACCATACCTTTTGAACAAAGGAGAGGTACCAACTGCTGGGGCAGAGTCATGAATGGTAGTTAACATGAGCTCTGCTGTGGATACTGATAACAAATTTTAAAGCCCTAAGTGCACCATATGGGCATCTGTGAGGCCACGAGTCAAATCATTCCATTTATCTCTCCTAGTTTTCCTCTAACTAAGAGCAAAGCAACCTACTTAATGTGCTCTCATCGTCAAAAAGTGCCAATGGATAGAACAATGATCTCATGACAATAAAATGCAAGACAATTTTCTTCCATCCTCCTAGAGCACCAAGCAAAGAAGAATGTAGCAAAGTGCAAGCAGTGTTTCTCAGCTTAAAGCATAACAAAAAGAAACTATGGATGCAATCATGAATGCATTGTGAAGAGATATAATGGATAAGAGATGTTATGGAAAAATTTATCTATAACTCTAGGCGGTAGGGAAATTCTTGGGTGCTTCCTGATGTATGTTATCTTTCTAAAGTCAAGTCATGGGATAGTTGTTAGAAAACCTCTTAGTCAAGTGACCTCTGTTGCACCACCAGAGGGGTTTCAACTTTCAATACCGGTCTCCTCATGGAAGGATAAATATGCATGTCTTCCATTTGGTCCATATCTTTCAAATCTTTCTCTTGTCTGTTGGGAATTGTGTCCTAAAATCAATCATTTGACGATTGTGCTAATTATAAATGTATATAAATTAATTGATAATAAAAATTATTTGATCTTTTTCGTCATAAAGTTACATCTTCGAATGAACTCCTATATTGTGATGAAATTCTTAGGATTACTTTGATCGATAAAAAAGGATTTATCATACAATCCTTAAACTGATTCGTGACCAAACGATATACTATTACTAGGATGATAGCGATATCAAGTGTAGGTCATTGTATATCATATGCGTTAGTTATCCTCGTAACCAAATGGTGTGGAGACACTGGTATGACGTGCAGGTGAGATGTAGAAGTATATTTTGTAGTTTGTCACCTTCATTTTGTGTTTCTATTCTTCTTATCATAGTCTAATGTATACTTGAGGAAGAATATGCAAGGAAGCATTTTCGATCTACTGAGATCAGAACCAGGCTAGATCTAGTTTTTTTCCATATAAATATTGTTGCCCGAGATTGTTGCTTTTACAAAAAAAATGGGATATAAATTGCAACACATTGAATTTGTATCCTTAATTTCATTGTTTCTTGTTAATTGTACATTGAACTTTAAGCAGACACAACCTATTCCTGGCTTAAATCCCATGGTTATGGCCCTGTTTCTCAGTCTTTTCATACCTTGCATATAGTAATCATCATCTAGTTTGCTTAAACTCATATAACATCTTCTAGTCAACCCATAACTCCATGCCATCCAAAATATGCTGATAATTCTTAACTCCATGCCATCCAGAATATGCTGATTATTCTTCTATTTTTTAAGTCTAAGTTTGGAGATGTAGCTTAGTATTATAACTTCAGATTCTTATGAATAAATAATGCATTATTATATGATAGTTTTTCTTGCAGTTTGTCCAAAATTGTTATGATATTTTACTTTGAAATTGATCTTCCAAGTATTTCTTTTAAAACTTTCCAGGGAAGAGTTATTCCTTGTGATTTCATCGGCATTGTAAAAAGTCAGCAACTTATTTACTTGAAAGGTATGTAATCTATAGAATCAGTTTTTTCCCTTTAAAAATTACCATTCCTGGTAACTAACCTGCTTGCCAGTGCTCTTCTTTCGGACCATTGTTGTGCAACATATTAGCTTATACCATTCCATTTCTCCTATCTGGCAGGGGAAGCAGTGAGTAACCATGATGAGCTGATGTTGGATTTTTTCACACAGCCAGATGCTCTTGCTTATGGGAAGGTAAGTACCGTTCATTATGCATTTTTTTTAAGCTGGTTGTGCTTAGGTTGATCTCTTGACCTAGACCATGTGATGTTCCAGACTCGAGAATAGTTGCTTAGTGAGAACGTCCCTAACCATCTTATTCCTCACCAAGTGATATCTTATTTTCTTTACTCCAAGTAGTTGTGTTCAATGTTTCAATTTTATCTCTTACAGTAAATTCTTCTGTGATCATCAGACTTTTTCTGGCAACCTTCCATCACTGAGTCTACTACTACCCTCATTAAGTGCTTACAACATTGGACAGGTATGTGCAATCTTGATGGATACCTTTCTTGTTGATGTTGTGTGAAATCTTTAGCACTGCTTTTAATTATAACCACATACCTGGTTAAGAACAAGTTTATGCAAAGCTTATTTTGCTTAAAGCATGCCCTAATAGGAAGTTTTTATGCATTCCCTGCATAGATTTCTTTTTTGAAACAATTTAGTTGTCCTCAAAAGAATGTGGTTGATTAGATTGGCATTTTTGTCTCTCTCCCTGGTTTTGGTAGGATGGAAGCAAAAAAATTCATGCACGACTAAAAACTTGCTTGCATTAGACTTATACTGGAAGCTATACTTTATGACATGGTTGCTTGTTTGTTATTATATTCTTTTAATGATGCCTAACTAGCCTTGACCTTAGAAACAGTCCATTGGCTGGTAGCCTAACAATATAGATGTTTGTTAAATTTGAGACTTGTTATCATGCATTCAATCCAGCCACTGTTGTTATATCATGACAATCTTCTTCCATTCCTTTTTTGTGTCCCTACAACCTAGATCTATGCATCTCTTTTAGATTCCATCAGTGTCCTTTCTCATCATTTATACGTATTGTTCTAGTATGCAACTTTTGAAGATAGGAGAAACATGACAAAGAAGGCTGTTCTTGAACAACCTTACTGTTGTTCAGTTGTATGAAGTCTGGAGGGATCAGTTGGACAACCTTTTTGAACAACCTCCTACCAGTGTGGAGTCAGAGGGTGTCAGTTGTATTAAGCCTTGACCTGTGTTGAGAGGCTGCTTTTGTATTTGAAACCCGTGAAACCCGGGTCACAAGAGAGCAACCTTACTGTTGCACCAAGAGAGCAACCTGAAAACGTACGATACTTATGATGCATGAGATGTATGTAAATAATCTCCGTTCATAGGATCATATCAAAGTGTTTCCTACCTGTACATGTCAATTGACTACACGATGCTGGAAACTTTGTGCATATCCAATTGTTTCCCTCCTGTACATGTGGATTGACTATACGATGCTGGAAACTTTGCCATTTTGTGTTGTATAAATATGCTTGGCTATCATGATTTGAATGTGTTAGAACACCACACCACCATTTTTGATTTTGGCTGCAGGTCGTGCATGTTATTTCACAGTTACCATCTGCATTCATGGTGGTTCATGCAACTTTAGTGATGCATTAGCGGTTAACTTGGAAGAACTTGTTCCTATGTTTGGTGGTTGTCTCTAATCTTCTTATTGAGTAAATAGTGGCCATTTTTTGCATATTTTTTCATCTGAACCAAGTTAAGTTATTCTTCATGGGAATTGTGAATCTTGGTATACATTTTATTTTATTTGGCCCTTGATTTAATCTTGTTATATTGCTTCTTGACTTAGTTGCCCATGTTAAGGACTATATTTTTGCATACATCATATTAGGAAATATTGCACCAGTGTCAGAGCACATATTGAATGAACAGATATTATTTTCATTTGACCAGGAAAACATTGTAACTGCATGCTCTTTAGAGCTCCACAAACTTGGGGGCACTATATATATTCCCAGGGAGATTCTGTGAACAGTAACGAGGAGTTGTTAGCAAACCGTATTCTCGGTTAGGTACACTTTTTGAATATTGGTAACTGAAGGATGATTGATTGGTCATTTGTCTGGAATGGTAACAGTAAGTAATTTACTTTCAGGAGATTAATTTGTTGTGACAAAAAGTATCATGAGATATTTGTTCTTGTGCCATGATATTAGTATTCTTGAAAAATTATTTGCTCTTAGCAAAACAAAATGGTTTTTTAGTGAGATCGTTTGTGGCTTGGTTCGTTACTAGGTGTTCATAATTTTATATTCCTGCATTGATGATAGACTTAGATTTGCATGTCTCAATGATTTGTTATACTTGCTAATTGCTCTGTTGTCACATCATTTTGTTTTGCGACTAGCCATGTATGAGCACAAAATTGTGGTTGAAGGTTTCATATGGGGGATTAACTCTTTCGACCAAAGGCATGTGGAGTTGGGCAAGGTATCTTGAAAAGTCTTTTCTTCTTGAAAATTTGTTTTGCATATTGCTGTAGTTACACAATCTACCTTTGAGTTTGGTTCATCTGTATGGACTTTGCTTTGAGTCAGAAAGAATTCATATTCCCCCTCCATATTTTTCTTCTACTTTCAATGCAACTTATGTGTTTTGCCAATTGAAATTTCAGTCACTAGTCACTCAAGTCAGGAAGCAACTCAACCTTTCTTGCACAAAAGGGGAGCCTGTTGTGGGTTTTAATTTCAGTACCTCCACTTTGTTAACAAGATACCTTGAGGTATGTTTCATGCAAGTTGTCTTACATATATGGTACTTTGTTTTCATACTCAAGTATGTCACCTATAAGATGTCAATTACTAGTATCTCCATGAGATGTCTATTACTAGTTGATGAGATCACAGTAAAAGATGAATTTTTTTGGAAAACACAAGGCAGTCATGTTTTACTTCAGGAAGACTAACATAGCATGCATTTCTATATTTTCAGCATGTTGCCATTATGTTCTGTCTCTTTAGTTTGAACTTTCTAAATTGTAATATGATACGGATGCATACCCATAAATGTACTTTTTGAGAAACTTTGCAGGCGGACTCTGGCGTACAATCCAATTCTACCATGCTACCAAAAATGTGATCCAAAGACAGTCTCATGTCATGCTGTTTTGAACTTACCTATCGGCGAAGAAGTAAACCTTGGCTGAGTATTTATCTGTTTGGAATAAAATCTTTGAAATTTTAGCATCCGTGATGTCAATTTTAACATTGCTTTTTGTGCAAATATAGTTTCAAGTGCCCTGTGAAAAATGATAAGCTGCAATAATGTCAAATTGGATGGCTTTTTTCCCACTCTAAAATATATCTGATGCTGGTGGGAATTTTGCATTACTTCTTCAGTTTTCTGTATATATATTTCTGATAGATTAAAAAATATGCTATCACATGCTGGGGCTGAAGTCAACCTACTTGGATGCTAAGCTTGGAAGGAAAATGCTTGGCACACCAACACATTCCTACTTATGTATGGTGCCCAAATGGGACTGGGTTTCATAAGGGAGCAAGATTGTTAAGGTTCCCACAAAATGGGTACTATCAAATGCTGGCTCACTTGTGAAATAGATGTTATATATATGTGTGTGTGTGTGTGTGTGTGTGTGTGTGTATGTATGTATGTATGTATGTATGTATATGCTGAATTATTAGTGAGGCTGCAAGTGGATCTAATCCACTATGTTTGATTGATCAATCAGAAATCATTTGGATCAAGCACAGATTGACCAAAAAAAAAAAGATTCGTTATAATATAGAATTGATGTATCTTATATGATATAACACATGAACAGGGCATGAGTTGGTGTGAAAATTTTGTCTTTTGCCATCCGGCTTCAAACTCGGGTGAGAGAGATTACCTAATCATCAGTGTTGCCTAACTAAAAGATTCCCTCTAGCTTGGTTCCCATCCTATGATTTTAGGGAAACATAACTACAGAATATCTCTTGAATTATGAACCCACATCAAATTTTGAAATAAAGTTGTCGAACTTAACTGTTACATGGTTGAGCATTAATTTATGTTGGGATGGATACCTATGCATTTGTTGATTAATCATTGTGTTAAATATAAAAAATCTCCTGCATTTTGTACTGAGTTATGAATATCTTTATATTTTAAAGAAAAACTAATGAGACATATCTAATTGAGTTTAAACTTAAAAGTAGCTATCCAATTAAGTTTCAAGTAAAAAATCTTCTCCATTTGAAACATAATTTAAAAGCGACTATCCAAAATGGGATGAAATGATCTAATTATCCTTGCAGTTATAAAATAATATTATATTATTATAAAATAATACTCTGCTATTATACAACAATACTACACTATAATAAAAGCAATACTATACTAGTATAAAGTAAAACGATACTATTATAAAGTTATACTATATTATTATAAAGCAATACTGTATTGTTGTAAAGTAATACTACAATAAAGGAATACTATATTATGATAATGTAATACTATCTTATTGTAAAGGAATACTATATTAATATAATATAATAAAGCAACACTGTATTATCATAAAAAATGCTACATTAGTATAATATAATTTTATCTTATTGTAAAGAAATACTATATTAATATAATATAATAAAGCAATACTGCATTATTATAAAGAAATACTACACTAAGATAATGTAATACTGTCTTATTGTAAGGAAATACTATACTATGATAATGTAATATTACGGTATTTTAAAAGATATAAGGGTATAAAGATAATTTCAGCCAAAATAGATTGTTGTTTTTAACTCATGCTAGGAATGGATTGGTACTTCTATATAAAATTCATTTAGGGAGCTACTTTTAAGTTAAAAATAGAGCTGGTGACTTATCTATAGTTCTCTGTATTTTGAATTGCAGCAATGTAAATCTTGTATTTTCTATATTGCTCAAATGGATTTAGAATCTAGCAATTTTGATCACGTCTAATAATAACTCATGGACATCTGACTGCTATTTTGATGTATATATTGCAACAATTACATATATACTCATGAGGGATTCCTATGGATTTTAACATGTAAATTGGGTGGATTTTGAAGCTATTTGGGCAATAAGAACAAAATGCATTGGGACATTTCAGCAATTCAAGCTGCAAGGAGGTATTTGTAACTTAGTGCAAAATACAAGAGGATTTTTATTTTTAACCTCAAATCTTTTGGAGAATCTAGTTGTTTATCACATTGTGTTATTACCATGGTTATTTTCTTGCATTATGTTCATGATGCAATCAAGTTAGCTAATCATTTTGCTTTTTTTCCATCGGAGTCGTTGCTGACTTAAATTGACCCCTTTAAAGTTTGATGTTAATAAAAAAAATCCAATCCAACTCGGCCCGTAAAGGTGCTGGTTTCTATTCATGTTAACACAATGTAAATACGTCGACATTTCCAAGATAGATTCCAGCATACCTTGTTGCCTACTTGGTGTACTTGCTATCAGCAGAATAATACTAAGGCTTATGTTTGGATCTAATAGGTTAGCACCTGAGATATCCATTGATAGCTTAGTGCATGAGACTCCTATCATTTTAGGATCTAGGGAGGGCTAGATGTACATAGCTTTATTTTATCTTTTCTTGTGAAGAGGCTATTTTCATATTTTAAGCTTTTAATCTCCTGATCATCATGGAGCGGTATTATTATTACACCAAGATTTACCCTTTTTAGTGTTATTGAACCTAAATTGTAAGGACATACTAAAGGGTCTTGGATGGATCACGGCATCCAACAATCCCTGGTCATGCATTCATCCATTCTCTTTTAGAGGATATATATCTTTATGCACAATGTCCATCTCCGTTGTGCAGAGAAGTATGGCACTTCAAGCAGATGAAACCCAAACTTCACCTTATCAGAAAACTATAGCCTGCAATTTGAGCTAGGCCTGTGCCTCAAATCTTGACACAGTTCTCCATTCAAAAATGTTTGTCGGCAAGTTGAATCCAGATCTTATCCACTGAGCTAGATGCCACTAGAGAAAAAAAAAATTTAGTCACAAAAATCAGTTCCAATCCGACCAAAGCTAAACTTTGACATACATGTCCGATAACAATTAAGTGAATCAATTTTTTCATTCAAATCTTAAAGCTGTGACCCTTTCAGATATTGTCGAAGCTCATGTCTGCAGCAGCCTTATTTGCATGAGGCATGGGTGCATTTTGTGTGGTACATAAGGAGTAGAGGTTCCGATAATGATTTTAGGGATCAACTATCATAGCAGTCATTATAGACGTATAATTCCAACTATTCATTATATTTGTAACTAACAGTGGCCGGTGGATAAGCTATTATTTAGGTATGGATTGTATTTTTTGCATGAAAAAATGATTCCTCTTCTTCGTAACATCAATCATTGGATTGCAAATAGCCACTTCGAGATCTGTGCAGGCAGATGGAAGAAGGAGATTTGAGTGTGAAATTTGTGGAAAGCGCAATCCAACGTTTTGCATCGCGAAAGAAGATCAATCATTCATCCCATACTTCTTCTCTTTATATATTCTTATATTAAATGGTGAAGATCTTCTCCTGTCAAGGCTTGTACTAAGCTTCCAATCACAGTCATCTATGGTGGGAATGATTGCTGCGACTAGATAAGGTGCTGTGTATATTCCTGCAGTGGATCTTTTCCAACCATGGCTCTCGCGCCAATCACAAATGGTCATGAATGGTAGACATGCCCTCTCCAGCTCAATTTGAGATTAGAGAAGATCTAGATCTTATACAAAAGTAGATAATTAAGGTTTTTTTGGTTCTTACCTCTTGGACCATCTGCTTTCTAATGGTGGGTGGTAAGGATTGGTGCATGGGCTCCTTAGAGCTGTATACAATGATCATTAATGGAGCCGTTTCTAAAACCCAATGAAAATAAGATGGTGAACGAACTAGAATGCACCACCCTTTCATTCTCAAAAATGATAAAACTCTCTTGAGCACTCTCAAGGAACTGGTCGAACATTCCATTCAAATATTCAGGTAGTGCTTGCTTCTTCACTTGCTCTGGAGTTGCATGTAATATGGATTCACTCGTAAATGCACGAACTATGATGCTTTTGCAGGCATGATGTTCCTGCAAACAGAGACTTGCATGTGATCTTTCCATATTTGTTTCATTTTGAACAAAAGAAACCCGATTTTGATTCTTTGCTTTAAGATAATCATATTACTGAAAACAACTTGTGTTTTTCGTCTTCAGTGTCTCAGTCAACTCTTCAAATTCAAATATGTTTCTCTGGTTCGTATGATGCTACTGCTAGACTGTAGGATACTCGAAAAGCTAGTCCAGCAGTTCAAACTTATCGTGGTCATGAGGGGGATGTTAATGCTATCAAATTTTTTCTTGATGGACAAAGATTTGGGACTGGCTCTGATGATGGCACGTGCCAATTATTTGACATGGGGACAGGGCATCAACTTTAGGTTTATGGTCAGCAGCATGACTGTAACGATAATGATGTCCCCATTGTCACATCCATTGCCTTCTCAACATCAGGTGGACTCCTTTTTGCTGGATACTCCAATGGGGATTGTTATGTGTGGGACACACTGGTAGCTGAGGTATGCATTTCTTTTTTATTTGGAAAAATTAATTCCTATGCAACTCTAAACAATCTTCAATGAAAAATATAGTGGAAAATGGAAATATTATATGAAGTCAACAATTTGTTTTAGGAAATAATCCTGGCAAAGTTTATAATCTACAGTCAAATATTATCTCTTATTATTTTTTTCTAGAGTAAAATAGGTATAGCATATGCTGAAATTGTCCCTAGAACTTATATTTATTATTGTATTTATTATTTCAGTATATGAGTAAAACATGCTAGAGATACTAATGAAATAGTTTACAGAGACTAGTTTACCATGAAATCTCCTCAAGCTCCAATCTCCTTCTTATGGTATTTCTATAATGATGCCCACATGTGATCTTCCACACAAAATAATATCCTTGGGCTTTGGATGATGTCAGAGAGAAATTTATAGCTTTAAAATCAGTCATACAAATCCTATTGTAAAAATTATTGATAGTGCATGCATGTTGCTTGTAGAAATAAGTTCTATAATGCATTTGGACTTGATTCATTTCTTTCTGCAAGACCAAATGTGTCCTATAACCCTCATGTCAAATAGACGTTAGATTGTATGCATTTTAGCTTTTTCCAGGTAAAAAATAATAGTTATCAGGATCATTTTATTTTGAATTTAAAGGCTACATTTTGTTCATGAGATATTGTTGCCATCTTGAAGCTTAGATCATTATGTTTTTGCATCCAGAGATGATTTTATTTAATCATCTAAGAAGTCTATGATCGTTCAAGATCTAGAACTTCGTCAGTTGAAATTATTGTATGACAAGGATTGCAATCTTAGAAGTAGGGTAGGAAGAAAAGGTGGTTAATCCTGTAAATGTAATTCGTTTGCTTATCGGACAGCTGTCCACAGAAAGCATAAAATTTTGAAGAAACAGAGGATCATTATTTTTTCGTGGTGGATGGAGATGCATTTAGTCATCACCATTAATGGGTTTGCTTGCATGCGAACAATTGATTTACCGGTCTAGGTTATTTGATGAGATATTCAGGGAGGGGGATGATAGAAGTCACTATATTTTCTAAAAGAAGGTCCTTGGTTTTAAGAGAATTTGGAGGTATGTCGGTGCTTGTCTATATTTTATAATCATGTGAAGTTCTCTTAAAACTTTCAATTAAGACTTCTGATGATCTTTTCTTATTTCCGTCATGAGAAATGCCTCTTCCTTCTGATTTTCACTAAAATTTTACAATTCAAAATTTAAGTTCTCTCTGTTTCTTCTTATTTGCATATACTATAAGCCACATACAACATTACCAATTATTTTAAGTGCCATTTTTTAAATCATTGATTGTCCAAAGTGATACAGTTATAATAATTTTATTAAAGCATGAATTATGCTGTTTGATCCCCCTACTCCTTCATTGTAAACATATATTCCGGTGTCAAAAAAATCTATCACTGGCACTTGATACTGTCTCAGATTTATAATACATCTTCTATTACTGCTGTTCTGTTATGTAATTAATGTTGTTGATTACCTAATTTCATGAATTAGTGTAGTATAAAGTTAGTATTTTAATTTTGAAAATTTCTAATTGTTTAAGTTCCATCCTGATCTTTGGTGGCCATTATGACAGTCAATAGCAGTCTGTGGCTTTAATTTGCTAATGAATCAAAAATGGGCTTCCTTCTTTTTCCCTCTCATCTCATGATAAATGGTGTGATCTATATGGAGATTTAGTTTGTGTAGCCTAAAGAAGTGAGTTAAAAGAAACATGCAAAAGTAGCTTATAGGGACCTGAGTAATATCGCCTACTACATACGAAAGAAAAATTTTACCTCCAAATCAATTTTGATGTTACCTTGGCACAAGAAAAGAGTATTGCTCGACAAATTAATTTCCTTCTTCATCGGATTGTTCATACATTAAGTTGATGTCCAGTCCAAGGTTCAAAATTTTGGTTTAGTTTTGCTGCTTTAGGCTCTAGCATGGATAGCTTTGGCTGAAAATTATAAAGAAATCCAAACGGAGAAGAAAGAGTCGGAGCTTATCAACCATAGGAATGCCCGATCGACTTTACTTTGCGAGCTACGCCCAGGCACCTACGTAAAGCCCTTATTCTTCCGATGTCGATCACGGAGAGTAAATAAGTTGGTCCTGTATTAGTAAAAGCAAGCTATTGCATTGGGTAGCTACTCCTTTCAGGGTAGCCCACAACCTAGAATATGGTCTATTGTTGGTCTCCTGCTAAGGTGCATTCTATACATTCAAAGTCGTCCCTTGTTTGCTCTTGGACTAAGCGGCACGTCGAGTTGGCGGCGGAGGAAAACTCAGCATTCAGGCGAGCCGCCCGGTGGTGTGGTACGTAGTGGTAATAGTATGCGCCCCACTCCGAAACAAAGAAAAAGGTGCGTGCCGCACTCACGAGGGACTGCCAGTGAGATACTGGAGGAAGGTGGGGATGACGTCAAGTCCGCATGGCCCTTATAGGCTGGGCCACACACGTGCTACAATGGTAATGACAATGGGAAGCAAGGCTATAGGCGGATCGTAGAAGGAGATAACAGGTGGAGCCAACGACCCACTAAGACTCACGTATCTACAACTACATCCCCGAGCGGCAGTCAAACGGAGGCGTGAATGCAAATGCCAGCGGAATGATCGGTCGGACAGAGGCTAGGGCTGCTTCCTTCCCACCGCGTCCTTCCTTGTGTGTCGGAGATATAAAGCGAGTGCACCGGAAAAGAACGGGAACTGAGTCGATCTATTCCATGGCGAAGCATCTGAAGCATAACTGCACACTCACACGATCTTTGCCGAGAGATAGGAGCATTCGGTGGAACCGGTGAACTACACTTGCTTCTTGATAGATGTGTGGGACAGAGGGCTCGTGGTACCTGCTGCCCACCCTTCCTCCGCTTTGATAACCGTGTGAACGGAGAGTGGGCAGAGCAAAAGGGAAGGAGGTCCTCATACGGAGTCGCACACTTGAGCAGTGCGGGAGACTAGAGAATGGGTCGAGTAAACTCCCTTGGGGCCGAGAAAATCACAGACGAAGTCTTTTTTTAACAAAATGTTCTTTTTCTATTAGTGATTGGAAAGGTTAGTATGTTATAAACAAAGGAAGGCAAGGTAAGTACTTCGAATGGCGAAGAGAGGTGGCTCGGTAGGGAAGGAATGGTCAATCGTCAAGTCAAGGATGACTTCTTTGTTGGCGATACGATGGGGGGGAGAAACCACGCCCGTGATTCTCTGAGCCGGTCTTGATTTCCAACGCTTCGGGAAACTGGTCGAGATAGATGATAGCACCTTTTTCTCTTCTTCCTTACCGGGAAGGCACACTTCTCTTCTTCTTTCGGCCTTCACCTCACGCCCGGCCCGGAAATAGAACCCAGCCCCCCTTCTGATCCATTCATTTCTGCAAGCAGGCGGGATCTAGAGCTAAGGCCCCTCCTATTCGAGGCCGGGTGGCCTCGTCCAACCTTCCTTTTGCTCTTCCTTCTGTTTGGCTCCACGAACGCGCCACCTAGGAGCCCCACTCATATTCAAAAGGTGCTACTTCAATTGAAGCGCAAGTCCCCCACTTTGACTATAAGAAGCAAAGTACCAAAGTGGTTGCGGGAACGAACTTCATTTCGTTTTCGGGTTTATGGATGGATTTAGTCAGCCTCACTCCTTCCTTTTGAAAAGTGACGCTTTGCGTCTTCGCTTCTGAGGGTTAGGGTCAAGGGCCGTTTCGAGCAAGCTTTCGCTTTTTCTCCCGGCTTTCAACAACTTTCGCTTTAGCTTCCAAAGGTGACCCTATGACGTTTCCGTCATTGAAGTAGCCTTTCATCGCCCTACCCTAAGAAAGAAGTCACTATCAAACTGCTTGCCCTACTGAAGTATCAAAGGTGTGCGGAGCCCGGAAACTCTTAATATGTTAGCTACTGAAAGAAGTAGGGCTCCTATTGAAACGCTTTCCCTCCCTCAAAAGGCGCCTAGCTTTCAAGACGATTATCAAATTTAGTTACGCTGCCATTTTTCCAATATCATTGAATAGCATGGCCCAGGGCTAAGGTAACTCTAGTGGGAGAGCCGTGTTATGGGTGATCTTATTGCACGGTTCAGAGAGCACTTGTGTATGTGATGCAAGTGAACGTGTACGAAAAAGCTGTCGTAGAGTTTCGTTGTTCGTTCCGTCGTCGACCCTATCTATGTTTCTACGATGGCCCAAGAACACGTTCATTCTTCAGCCATAGAGAGACTTTTGAATTTCGAGGTACCATTACGAGCTCAATATATACGAGTGTTATTTCGTGAAATAACTCGAATTTCAAATCATTCACTTGCTTCAACTACTCATGCTATGGATGTGGGAGCATCAACTTCGTTCCTTTGGGCTTTTGAGGAGCGGGAGAAATTGTTGGAATTCTATGAAAGAGTCCCGGGAGCCGGGATGCATGCCAGTTTCATACACCTGGTGGAGTGGCACAAGATCTGCCTCTTGGCTTATGTCGAGATATTGATTCCTCCACACAACAATTTGCTTCTTGTATCGACGAATTAGGAGAGATGTCAACCGGCAACCGTATCTGGAAACAACGATTAGTGGATATTGGTACTATCACTGCACAGCAAGCAAAGGATTGGAGATTCAGTGGTGTAATGTTAAGAGGTTGTGCGACATGAAGACATTGATAACAATATGGGGTAAGTTCCCATCAAGCAACAACGGTTCTACCTGACCCTACAAAAGCATGCATATGTTGTCAGTGAAGATTTTGTGTGAAGCCTTGGAGGCGACGTACTCGGGGCTAGGGTGAGCTGAGGGGGGACAGCGTAAGTGAGCGAATGTGTGTAAGCCCAGTCAAAGATTCCTATTCTAGGCGGGGCGGGCCATCCACCTTCGAATGGTGTTGGTTCGTAGGACCGTGAACGGATTCGCCTTTGGCCTCTGGGCACGTTGGAATCGCATGAGTTCACCGAGGTGGAGCACGGTCCGCCAAAATCGGCATAGGTTAGGTGCTATTGATGGAACATGGTAAGCCCATCTTTCTCCATATGGAAGTGCTGCGGGCACATAGAGATGTGGGTAGAGGAAGTCTCAAAAGCGAAGATCGAGCTGTAGGTCACGTGACCTACACCGAAAAGGTGGCTGACTGGGCTTTCTCCTGGATCAAAGCAGATTAGCTCGCCGAATTTGTCGATCGAATCGGGCGCCCCGGAATGTCGAATGAAAATAAAAGAAAAATCAAGAAAAATCAATTTAAAGTACATTTTATCGATTAGGATCATTGAATATATTGTTTCAGTATTCATATTGAAATAAATAAAAAAAAAGCTATAGTCATAAGCAACCCTTTGGTAGCAAAAATTAATTTAGCCAGAATTCCAAAACTCACCCAACTTGAAATTGAGTTTAGGTGAAGCTGCACATTTTGATTTTGGAGTTTCGGATAGGACTTCAGCCATAGTCCAATCTTTGATGTTAGTGAGACCATGGCTTTGGTTTGTTCACCCTTCCTTCTTCTTGCTTTGGTTGTTTTATTTTATCATTTTGCTAAATTTTATGGAAAAAGGATGTTGGATCATCTATATTTTTTTCTTTTCTTAGGCAGTCCTGAATTTGGGTACTTTGCAAAACCCTCGTGAGGGCCGTACAAGCTGCCTAGGTTTGTCATTTGATGGGAGTTTCAGATGGCTTTCATATTCCAGTTCTATAGATTTTCTATTGACCTGTTTTGTTATGTTTTAATCTTTTTTTTTTTTAAGTTATGTTTTAACTTAAAAATCTATTCTCTCATTATGCAGAATTCAAACATTTTCGCATCTTTAACTGATGGAAGAGAGAGCAAAACCTGAGGAAGAACTCGCATTTCAAGAAACAATAGTCACAAGATGAACCCCCCTCCTAGTCCAAGCAGTCCTTTAACTATCCCAGCTAATAGCCCACAGAAATAGTAGAGGAGCAGCTGATGCATTTTCCATCTCATGTCTTGCTTCCCCCTAGAGGCAATTGTCCTTGTTCCCTTGCAGAGGTTGATGGCTTTATAAAGTGTGACAGAACCAGCAATTGGCACCTGCATAGCACAAAATGTCAGTCAAGTTTCTTCCACCAATATACTATTTTCTGAGCTAAATAATCTGATCTTTGACCAAAATAATACTCCTTTATCTGAGAGTATAAGAAAAAGAAAAGAAAACTATTAAGGAGATTATACCTGTAAAGCATTTAGAATCCAGTGTTCTATTGAGCAGGTTGTGGCACATGTCTGTATATGTATTCCAGAGGAAAGAAAATCATGGTATATGAAAAGTTAGATAGCATATAATGTACAATCATCAAGATAACAGTAAGAAAGGTCATGGTGTTGAGGACATGAAAATTAACTATTAATAATATTTTTTTTTCCAATAGATGTTTTCTTTGATTGAAACTTAGAGGTCAGAGTTCATCAAAATTCTGATAAGAGCAAATGAGTTAACCACAGAACTTAACTCTTTTTTTCTTAAAAGTAAAGGGAAAAATGAATCTATCTCATCATCTGGTGACAACGTGACCTGTGCATTGGCGGCAGGAGCACCTGGGAGTGGTTTGTATTCCACTTTTGGACTCTGAAATTTAAAAGAAAGATAATACTAATTTTTTTTCCTATAAGTAAAAACTACAAATAGATTAACAAGAGAAAAAAGACCCACGTACATCCAGTTCGCCATCTCAATATCATGCACTAATACAGTACTTGTACAGTATTATATGGTTAATACACAACAGTATCGATATGACAAATCTTGGTGTGCATGAATGATGTCTCCCTTGCCGAGGCGGCGTCCTCCAATGCCGATACCATCAATGTTGTCTCCACCGACTTGAACCGGTTCATCCAGTCCGATTTTAACAAAATCCCAGCAAGCTTGAAGCAAATCTCCAAGATCGCAAGGTCGGAGGAGTTCTGCGGTTCGCTTTCCCGGCTTTCTGAGGCGCTCACCATGGGGATAATCGGAGGGTTCATGGCTGAGAGAACTGAGAGGAGCACTGAATTGGACCACTGAATTTTTGCTGTAGGTAGAAGATTTGGAGACTATCATGCAATGTTGGTATAGGATCTGAATGATACGTTACTGGGTTTGGGACATATTCCTTCCAACTGATTGCTAGAAGCTTAAATGTGAGCTTCAATTTTGATGTTGTTTGACGTTTAATTGCTTTGTTAATGGAAACAACAAGATTGCTTGATTAATTCTGATACGATTGATACTACCTTTATTGTGAAGAAAAGATTGATCTTGAAACTCTTTATTAGTAATGTTTGGTAGCCCTAGAATGTCAATCGAACATTCTCTTAATTCTTTTAATTCAAAAATAATACTGCTGCACCAGAGCATTAGCATCTATGTTCCATCTCACATGTATTCTACATCTTAAATGGTGCAACTTGCGTGCAGGGCATGCATCCTTTGTGGGTTAGAATTCATTTTATGCCTCTATCAATTGTTAAAATATTGGTTTGTTGGGGAATACCGACCGACCCCGCTCATGCCGACTTACAATCGGGCATGCACGACCGACCGACCGACCGATCGATGACTGTCGACTGACCGAGGATATGTCGGTCGGGCAGACCCTTTCCATCCTCCCGACCGACTGCACCAGGGGATCCGATGCCCGACTCCCGCGGCGTGCCCGACTGATCGTCGGAGGGGTCCGAGTCTCTATCCGACGTCCCTCAGCTGGCCACCGACCCAAGGTCGGTCGACTCCTCCAATCATCGTACTACTGTCAGAGACTGTCGGTCCTAACAACAGCATGCGGCACTGCCGCCTAGGGGCATTATCCCACCTAGAGTATGGGTCAACCCTAGCGATTTGACAGCCCCACGGCGATTTGACACCTTTACGGTGACTCTGGCAGTTTACAGTGAATTGACAATTTCTCAATTGTCCGCGCCATTAATAACGGCGCCATACCACGCTCCACTATATATATCGAAGAAGGCAACAGTGCAGGGGGTCCTTCCGAAAAATTCTCAGGCTTGCTTCCTCTCTCTCTATCCCTCTCTCGTTGAGCTCTTTATTTTCTTCTCACTGTTGCCTAGTCTCCTCTCTGACTTGACCGTCGGAGGGTCCCCGCCGGAGCTGCCTCTGGTCAGTGCGGACTTTCTTTTGCAGGCGCTCGTTCCCGGCGACCAGGCGACGAGGGGATTGGCCGCAACAGATTGGCGCGCCAGGTAGGGGTACTACGAAGCAACACTCATAGTGACAAGTTAGTGCTTCATCGATAGCACAGGGGACAGTAACCCCCACAGAATTCAAGATGACAAAGACAAGAGCTCAGCGATCGAAGGTCACCGGGTCGGCGAGGTGCTCTTCCCGTCGGGAAGAGGCCTCTCCTCCACCCTCCACGGCGGAACCCAGTTCTCCACACCCCGCGGTGACCACGGAGGCGCAGATCACGGCGATCGTGCGGCAGATGACCGTGCTGACGGATGCGGTCAAAAGCCTTCAGCAACAGCCGATCCACCTGCTGCCATCACCGGTCGGGCAACCGGCGGCGCGCCCGATGCCCTCCAGGAGCAGCCACCGACGCCCGCGTCGATCTCCGTCGCCTCCGCAGGAGCACCTGCCACAGCGCTTCTACAGAGAGGAGGGGCGGCCGCGACACGACGCACCCCGATCCCGGCGGCATTCTCCCTCCCAGCTAGAGCGGGCAAGGAAGGAGAAACGCCCACGAATGCCATCCGCCTCTCTCTCGAATTCTTCCGGAGACTCCACTCCTGGGGTCTCCCAGCATCGACGGACAGACGACTACGAACGCAGGTTCGAGGAAATCGACCGTCGGCTCACACAGCTGCAGGTGGATGGGCAAAAGTCTTCAAATGACGTTGACTTCCAGACCGCCCAACCTCTCTCCCGACTCATCCTCGACGAACCGATCCCCAGTCGGTTCAAGATACCGCATGTGGAGTCTTACGACGGCTCCACCGACCCAATCGACCACCTGGAGAGCTACAAAGCTCTCATGACGATTCAAGGGGCAACCGACGCTCTCTTTTGCATCGGCTTCCCCGCCACGCTCCGCAAAGCCGCCAGAGCCTGGTACTCTGATCTTCGATCGAAAAGCATCCACTCCTTCGGACAGCTCGAGCACTCTTTCATGGCCCACTTCAGCACCAGCCGGAAGCCACCGCGAACGTCGGACAGCCTTTTCTCCCTCAAACAGGGAGAAAACGAGACGTTACGACACTTTGTGACGCGATTCAACGCGGCCACGCTTGAGGTCCGAGACCTCAACGAAGACATGGCTATCTCGGCCATGAAATGGGGGCTGAGGGCGTCCCGGTTCACTTACTCCCTGGACAAGACCCTCCCCCGGACGTATGCCGAACTATTGGAGCGTGTGTACAAGTACATGCACGCGGATGAAGGAGCCTCCGACCGACGCTTGACCGAGTTCAAAGGCCTGAAGGAAAAGCGGAGAAAGGATCGGGACCTCGCCGAACCCAGCAGGCCCCCGACCGATGGTCGGGTCTCGCCCCCGCGACGAAACCAGAAGTCGCCCCGACTGCAGACTCCAAGGCCGACACGCCCCAAGTATGATTCCTACACTCCTCTCTATGCTCTCCGTGCGCAGATTCTGATGGAGATTGAGGGGGAAGAGTACCAGCGACTCCATTTGACTTTCACGGTCGTCCAGGTGCCTTCGACCTACAACGCCATCCTTGGAAGACCCAGACTAAACGCCCTTAAGGCAATTGTCTCGACCTACCATCTCCTGGTTCGGTTTCCGACCAAAAATGGAGTCGGAGAGATGCGCGGAGACCAACAGCTTGCTCGCCGATGCTTCCAGATCTCCGCTCAAAGTGACGAGTTGAGGGGCTCCCTGATGATCGACAAACTAGACCAACGGGAGGAGGAAGAATGGGGTTCACCGGCCGAACAGCTCGTTCCCATCTCGATAGCAGAGAACCCTGACCGACAGGTATGGGTCGGGTCTCAGCTACCTGATCCAGAACGACGACGGTTGGCAGAGCTGCTGAAGGCCAACGCCGACGTATTTGCTTGGTCGACAGCAGATATGTCGGGCATTCTCCCAGACACAATAATGCACCGACTCAACATCGACCCGACGATGAGACCGGTGAGGCAGAAGAAAAGGTCTTTTGCTCCTGAAAGACAGAAGGCCATCGACGAAGAGGTGGACAAGCTACTCGAGGCGGGCTTCATCAGAGAAACCACATATCCCGATTGGCTCGCCAATATTGTCATGGTCAAGAAAGCCAACGGGAAGTGGAGGATTTGTATCGACTACACTGACTTGAATCGGGCCTGTCCGAAAGATAGCTTCCCACTTCCAAAGATCGACCAGCTGGTGGATGCGACGTCCGGATTTTGACTGCTCAGCTTCATGGACGCCTTCGTCGGATACAACCAGATTCGGATGGCGTCTGAAGACGAGGAGCACACTGCCTTCGTGACCCCCAAGGGCCTCTACTGCTACCGAGTAATGCCCTTCGGGCTGAAGAATGCCGGCGCCACCTACCAACGACTTGTCAACAGGGTCTTTAAAGACCAGATCGGGCGCAACATGGAAGTATATGTCGACGACATGCTGGTAAAAAGTGCGCAGATTCCGGATCATATCCTGGATCTCGAAGAAACCTTTCGCACTCTATGACGACACCGGATGAAGCTGAACCCGACTAAGTGCGCCTTCAGAGTAACCTCGGGGAGGTTCCTCAGGTTCCTCGTCTCGCAACGGGGAATCGAGGCCAACCCCGAGAAAATCAAGGCCATCATCGATGTGCGTCACCCGAACACCAAGAAGGAAGTCCAGCAGTTGAATGGAAAAATCGCCGCTCTCAGCCGGTTCATCTCTCGATCGGCTGAAAGGTGCCTCCCGTTCTTTAAAACTCTGAGGCAGGCGAAGGGCTTCTCTTGGTCGGATGAGTGCCGACGAGCCTTCGAGGATCTGAAGAGTTACTTGGCTTCTCCACTGTTGCTTGTGAAGCCAGAGGTCGGAGAGACACTGTACCTCTATTTGGCCGCCTCCCCCGAGGCGGTCAGTTCGGTGCTCGTCCGAGAGAACGAGAGCCGAATTCATCAACCCATATACTACACCAGCAAAATGCTCCACGGCGCTGAAGCTCGATACTCAGAGACAGAAAAAAAGATTTTCGCCCTGACCGTCTCCGCACAATGACTCCGCCCATACTTTCAGGTGCACGCCATTGTGGTTCTCACCAACCTGCCCCTGAGGGCGATACTGCACCGACCTGATACATCAGGACGACTAGCAAAGTGGACGATGAAGCTCAGCGAGTTCGACATACAGTACCGACCGTGACCTTCCTTAAAAGCCCAGGTCTTGGCCGACTTCATCGCAGAATGCCCGACGACCGACGAAGGGTCGGAAGACGTGGACCCCAGACGAGACGCGGTCTCCAAGCCTGACCCGATCTCCACCTGGGTACTGCACATCGACGGGGCTTCAAACGCTCAAGGGAGCGGGGCTGGGTTCCTGCTCACCAACTCGGATGGGGTAGTCATCGAGTACGCCCTTCGATTCGACTTCAAAGCCTCCAATAACCAAGCCGAGTATGAAGCGCTCCTCGCCGGCTTGAGGATGGCAAGGGAACTTGGGATCGACAGCCTCAGGGCATTCTCCGATTCTCAGCTGATCGTGGGGCAGGTCAAAGGCAAATTCGAGGCGCGAGATCCAGCCATGGCAAAATATCTCCAGAAAGTGAAGGATCTCGTGACGTGCCTCGGGTATTTTGAAATCTCCCACATTCCCAGGTCGGAGAACGTCCGGGCCGACGCACTCTCCAGGCTGGCGACCTCGGCTTTCGACTCTTTGGGCCGGACGTTCGTGGAGAATCTCGAGCAGTCGAGTATCGACAAGATCGAGGAGGTGCTATAACTGGCGGCCGAACCAAGCTGGATGGATCCGATTGTTCGGTACCTGACCGACGGGATCAGCCCTGAAGATCCCGCGGAGGCCAGGCGGCTCCGATGGTCAGCCTCCCAATATGTGATCATGGATGGCCAACTCTATAAAAGGTCGTTTTCCCTCCCCTTGCTCAGGTGCTTGGGACCGACCGACGCAGATTACGCACTCAAAGAAGTGCACGAAGGAATCTGCGGGAGTCACTTGGAGGACAAATCCTTAGCCTACAAGATCCTACGGCAGGGTTACTATTGGCCCACCATGAGGAAGGATGCGGCTGAGTTGGTCTGGAAGTGCGAGCCATGCCAGAAGTATGCCAACATACAACACCGACCGGCTAGCCAAATCACTCCTATTGTCGCCCCATGGCCCTTTGCTCAGTGGGGGGTCGACATCCTCGGTCCCTTCCCTCCAGCATCGGGCCAAAGGAAGTTCATAGTCGTCGCCATCGACTACTTCACCAAATGGGTGGAGGCTGAGCCCCTGGCGCAGATTACCAAACGGAAGATGGAGGACTTCGTCCAAAAGTCCATCATCTTCAGGTTCGGATTGCCGCATACCATTATCACCGACAACGGACGACAGTTCGACAACCAGGACTTCAGAGACTTCTGTACGAGATTTCACATCACACACTGACTGACTTCAGTCGGGCACCCACAGTCCAATGGCGAAGTCGAGGTGACCAACCGGACCATATTACACGGGCTTAAAACCCGACTGAATGAAGCCAAAGGCCTCTGGGTCGACAAGCTGGGCTCCATTCTGTGGGCTTACCGAACGACCCCCCGCGTTCCGACCGGGGAGTCGCCTTTCAGTTTGGCCTATGGGACGGAGACGATGATACCACTCGAGATTGGGCTGCCATCTACCAGGGTCGAGCGGTATCAAGAGCCGGACAACTCTGATTGCCGGAGAGCCGACCTAGACCTCCTCCCCGAACTACGGGACGAGGCTCAACTTCGCATGGCTTCATACCGATAGAAAGTGGCCCGATATTACAACGCCAAGGTCAAGCCAAAGCTCTTCAGGCCTGGGGACCTAGTCCTAAGAAAGGCAGAGGTCTCGAAGCTTCTGGACCAAGGAAAGCTAGCTCCGAACTGGGAAGGGCCCTACGTGGTAGTAGACACCTATGGGCCGAGGGCTTACCGACTGGAAACTCTGGAAGGGAAACCCATTCCCCGGACCTGGAATGTTGATAATCTGAAGTTATATCACCAATGAACTTTGTGCCTGTTCGTTCGGAATACAAATCCAATTTCAAATTTTGGAGTTTTAGCTCTTCAACTGATGATCGACGCTCGCCAAAAAGGACGAGTCCCGACATCCCAACTCGGACTGAATGTCCACATGGGACTATCAGCTCGGCCGCCGGCGGTATCTCGGACGTTCACAAGGGCCGAGCCGCCACCGACAACGGGAGTTAACACTCCTACGGTCAAACTTTTGGGCCAAACGATCGGCTAACTTACCGAATGAGCCCCGACCAAAGAAAGGCTTAACGCCTGCGCGACTGCCGTCGCGATTTACCGATCGAGCTACGGCCGATCGAAGGATATTCGGCTTACCACCGTCTATCACACGAAGCGACCACTGTCGCGTTCATGACTCACCGACCGAGCTACAGCCGGCCGGGAGATATTCGGCTTACCACCGTATATCATGCGGCGCAGTGTGAGTACCCGACACAACGTCTTTTTATTGATAATGACCATATGAATGTAGTTTGCAGTGCTGTTGGTGTGCTGCCTTTATCTCTCCAATATGGTTTTTCAATTGTCCAAAAGTACGGTGGTTCATGCTTATTTATGTTTCTTAATTTAGTTATTTGGATTAGTAGGTCAAATGCAATATATAGCTATCACTTCTTTTAGATAAGCTGTGTTGGAGCTCGTGCTTGTTTCACACGATGTGCATCAAGGCTTGTCGTACCATATCGAACCAGGCAATATAGGGCATGCTGTATGGTACTGGCACATGGTATTGGGGTGTACAGACACTCGATATGCCGAACCGGCTCCATACCAACGTAGTAACGGATGGGCACTGGTATGGAGCCTTGTATCGAGACGACGAACCATGATGCACATATTTTATTTTGAAAACAAGGTCACTGCATATAATGAAGAACAAAATCTACTTGGAATCATTTGTAAGTCATAGAAAGTAAAAATAACTGTTGATAAATAAGAGCATTTTGCGAACAGAAATGACCCATAAATTCATAGTAAATATCTTTTGTATCAAATGTTGTTTTTGCATTCTTACAAATTTCTTGGTCTGGAATTTCATTTCTTGAATCTTCTAGTTTTTTGTTTTCTAGACCAATCATCTTTGTTTGATGAAGAATAGCTTTCCTAACAAAACTAATCATATTTAAGGGAATACAAGTTGAAATGCCAGAAGGTCTATAAGATTCTTTGCCCAATTATTTACTATGGATTATCAATGTTTGTTTTTCCTGTCCTGGATCACCATAGATCAAAAAATGATGAGATAACCATGCAGGTGATTTAAATGTGTGAATATCTATTTCTTCTTGGTGCAAGCCAAAAATATTTTCTGACATAGTGCAATGCATCTGAACAAAATTTAGCATGTGTCCTTGAGAAGATCATAGCATGGGGAACTTCCAACGCGAAAGAAAAAAAAAAGTTGGAAGAAATATATAGAAATGTAGATTGCATGGATGCATGAGGAAAAATAAATAAAATTCGATAGTAACAACTAAAGCACAGGACAAATTGATATTGTTCTGTTCTGTGCATCTTTGCAATAACTATCACAGAGCAAAACCTGCCTCCAATCAGAGATAGAGAAGCATTGAGGTTTCCCACACATTTGTGGTGTGATGTCCAGTGGTGAACAAAAATGTTACAAGGTTCATCTAAGGACATCTACAATATTTAAATGAACTCAGATATTCAGAAAACAAACATATGAACCAATTTTTTGTCACATAAATCATCAAACCTTATACTTTGAACTAGCTTCCTAAATCCTGAGACTTGGTTTTGCTTATCATGGATGTAAAGTTTAGCACATTCTCTTTCAATCAGATGCATGTGTTCTAGAACCAAATAGTGGATCTACTGATTTGTCTACTTCTCATGATCAATCTGGTTCGTCTTTGTGTGTTTTGAAATATGAGGTGTTGGGTATAAAATACCCCCCAGCCGAAGTTCGCGTCAGGAGTGACCCTCCAGGGATTCTACCGACGTCCGACCTTCGACGACATCTTTCCTAACCTCTCCGGCGGCCGAGCCTCCACAACATTCTCAAGTTCTGCCAACGGATAAACTCCCACCAGTGTCAACTGGATTCTCCACGACGGACGGACTCCACCCAAGTTGCTGCGGTGGTCGACCACCTTCTAGACTTCATCCGGACTCCTATGGGAGCCGGACTCTGTCCCCGACTCCGACTGCAGGTAAACTTCATCCGGACTCCTACGGGAGTCGAACTTTATCTCCGACTCCGACTACAGGTAGACTTCATCCGAACTCCTATGGGAGCCGGACTTCATCCCCAACTCCGACTGCAGGTAGACTTCATCCGGACTCCTACGGGAGTCGAACTTCGTCCCCGACTCCGACTACAGATGACTTCATCCGGACTCCTACGGGAGCCGGACTTCATCCCCGACTCCGACTGTAGGTAGACTTCATCCGGACTCTTACGGGAGCCGGACTTCGTCCCCAACTCCGACTGCAGGTAGACTTCATCCGGACTCCTACGGGAGCCGGACTTCGTCCCCGACTCCGACTGCAGGTAGACTTCGTCCGGACTCCTACTGGAGCCGGACTTCATCCCCGACTCCGACTGCAGGTAGACTTCATCCGGACTCCTACGGGAGCCGGACTTCGTCCCTGACTCCGACTGCAGGTAGACTTCATCCGAACTCCTACGGGAGTCGGACTTCGTCCCGGACTCCGACTGCAGGTAGACTTCATCCAGACTCCTACGAGAGCCAGACTTCGTCTCCGACTCTGACTGCAGGTAGACTTCATCCGGACTCCTACGGGAGTCGGACTTCGTCCCCGACTCTGACTGCAGGTAGACTTCATCTGGATTCCTGTGGGAGCCGGACACCGAGCTTCTGCTACAAGCGGTCTACTTTAAATTTCTACTATGAGCGATCCGCGTCGGATTTTCACGGTAAGCCTCCACCCGAGCTTCCATTGTGGATGAATTCCTTCCAGATTTCTATTGCAAGCAGGCTTCGACCGAGCCCCCTCGATAAATGATCCCCATCCGGGCTTTTACGGAGATCGGACTCCGACCGAACTCCTATAGCGGACAGATCCCGGACAGACTCCTACGACGCACGGACTCCAGCAGCCGGACCCCACCAGCGGATGAACCTCTTCAGCGCCATCCGACACCCACTGACCGGTCGACCCTCCGCCGAATTCTGCGTGAGACCGAACTTCGTCTGCGAAAAGCCCCTGACCGAGCTCCTACAACAAATGGCCCTCGCCTGTAGTATTAACGCTCAAGGCACTCAACGGTAGAAGGCTCGCCAGCAACATCCGAGCTCCTCTCAGATGGATAGCTACCTCTCTCCGTCAGGCGATTCGATCGAGCTTCAGCCGACAGGTCTGGACTCCCTGAAAGGCCATAGTAATAGCCACGATTCTGCTCCACTTCCTGTGATGGATTCTGCGTGGCTCCACCACTCCCCGCAACAAGCTCCACGCGGCTGGCCGTAGTAATAGCCACGATTCTGCCCCACTTCCTGCGATGGATTCTGCGCAGCTCCACCACTCTCTGATAAGTCACGACAACGGACGCCGCTCCACTCTCCGCAACAGGCTACACGTGGCAGGCCACGGTGATAGCCACGACTCCGCTCCATCACTCTTCGTAACAAACTCCTCCTGGCCTCGAACGGCCCACTACCAGGCAGTTACAGACGTCGCTATCAGTCTGTTGCACCCTCCGTCTATAAAAAGGGGACCCCAGATACGTTATTCTCTAAGCTCTAATTTCTATCCCAAAATTCTACTAAAATTTTCGTTCGAGCACTCCATTCTTGTTGTGGCAGAGAACTGACTTGAGCGTCGGAGGATCTTGCCGGAGCACCCCCACCTTCGGTTTAGACTTTCTTTGCAGGTCCCGACGGTGACCGCGGCTCCCTCGACTCCAGCTTTTCCGATGCAGGCGGATTTTTGCACCAACATGAGGTATTTTGTGGAACTTCCAGTTTATGTAGCAAAATGAATTATGATGTCTTCCTCTGATGATTCAGAATGGGAATCAATATTGAGAATATTTTCTTCTTCCCAAGTCGATGGAGATCAACTTTGAATCTACTTGGTATTATAAATTACACATGAAGTTTCCTTCCATAGATCTTTAGAAATTACGGAGGTAAAGGAACCCCCTCCCTTTCTCTTTCTAAGTTCGAGCCAAAAAAGCTAGTTCATATTATCTTTCATCCATACAATGTAACCCATGGCTTGTATCTCTACCGAAGTTTAGAAGAATGGGTACCCTGCAACCTCTCTCTCTCTCTCTCTCTTGCTGATCTCTTCCCCATCAGTGCAAGAAAATAAAAGAGAAGAAAAAGGATGCAGAATAAGAAAAAGGACCTCTCTATAAAGAAGAATCCGATTTCATTGATTAAATAGTTCTTAAGTACAAGAGAATGAAGAAAAGTTGCAACAAAGGAAAAAAATGTATACAAAATTAGAAGTTTCGGACCTCTGGGGCAGAACTGGAGGAGCTCGACGCCCCCGGAAGGTCGGTTGCGGCTGCTGCGGCAGTCGAAGAAGTTTCGGTTGGAGGAAGATCGGCAGTGGCTTCAGAAGGTCCGGCTTCATCGTCGGACGCCTCATCTAGGAAGTCAAGGTCCAGTTCGAAAAACTTCCGATCACTTTCTCTTGACAGAGCTTGAAGCCCTTGATGTAGGCGGCCTGGCCGAACTGGACCTTCAGATCTCTCATCTCGGAGGAGGTTTTGAACTCCACTGCCCGGACCATTGCCTCCGAGATCAAGGTCGGGATCTGCGCCTCTTGGAGACTCACGACCTCGGCGATCTTCTCCTTGAGGCGGGCGGCCTTGGCCAAGCGACCTTCCTCCGCCTGAGCCGCTTCCTTCTTAGCGTTGTTCATCGCCTCAATGTTGGCGATGAGCTGGTGCCCAATCTGCAAGAGCAGTCAGGGAGTCGGTATAAAAGCTAAGAATAAGCTAAGTAAAGAAGCAAGAAGAAGAAAGAAATAAATTGATCTACCTCGAGAAAGGACCCCAGAGAGTTCCAGACCCGCTGCTCAGGATCGACGTGGATGATCCTGTGAACGACCTCAGGCAGGACGCACCCGTCGATCAATCTCTTTATTAAATCCCTATTGTTGAAGGGATTCTCTCCCGGATCCTCTTCGGAGCCGTCGGCCTCCTCGATGGCAGCCCTGCTGCTGCGGCTCTTGCGGGCCAATATCTTCTTCCTCCTTTCGGCCCCTGGTGCCTCCTCGGGGCGAGCCTCTGAAGCGGAAATCTCGGTCGGGGGGCTTCTTGAAGAGGCTCGGGGGACTGCGGCCTCGACGTCGGAGGGGGCATCGATGGCAATGGCCGTCTGGGCAGGCGTGGCTGAGCTCGTCTCTTCTACTCTAGCTCTCTTCGCCGTCCCCGAAGATGCGGTGCCTTTCTTCTTGTGGGTCTTGAGACCTTGGGCTAACATTCGATCTGCGTCTACATCCATATCTGCAACAAAAGAAGATCGGCACAGCTTAGGGAAAGTACAAGAAGAAGGGGGAAGCAGCGAATGACAATATATATATATATACCGGTCTGGTTGAGAGGGCTTAGGCCAACATTAAACAAGAGTTGCTCCTTCAGGAGGTCGGAGAGGGGAGGAGCTGGATAAGCCTCGAGTTTGTGGGAGGCTTCAAGGTCGTCCCTTCCCAGGCTAGAAGTCCGACGGACGGAGTCCCTTAGGGAGCCCCAAGGGGGCAACCCCAGCTCAATGGTCGGACATCGGATATAGAAGTACCTCTCCTTCCAGTTGTGGATAGAAGAGGGGGCACCTTTCGGCAACTCCTTTCTACCGAATTGGGGGGAGAAATACCATCAATCTTTGGCCGAAGGATGATGCTTGAAGGTATAAAATTTCTAAACAAAGAAAGGGTTGGCTGGACTTCGGCTAAGCGACAGAGGAAAAAAAATCCTATTAGAAACCTAAGGAGTTCGGCACTACAGAAATTAGAGAAATATTCAAAAAATGAAAAAGAGTAACGACAAAGGGTGGAAGCGGAAGTCGAAGCCCGATGCGGAAAGCTTCCTGATATAAGCAGAAGCGGCCAGGAGGAGGGACGCTAGCGTGGTCAGTTGATCCGGAAAGCTTAAACTCGTACTCCAAAGGAATTCCATACTGAATCCTGATCAGCGAGAGTTCGTCCGAAGTCAGAGTGCTAGGAATGGTGTCTGGTACAAAGATCGGACGAGGTTCATCTACGGAACTAAGATTTTGGAGGGCTGGAACGGACAAACTCCTAGAACTACTAGAGGAGGAAGTGTTAGAGGATATTTTAAATCAAAGAAAATCCTAAAAAATTTCGAAAAAAATTGAGAAGAATAAGAAACAAAGCGCTCGCGGGGAAACCGAACGGGCGTAATGCGAAGGATAAAAAATGAAAGAAGAACAAGAAAGAGAGGGGTTCCAGAACTAACCTAAGCTGGTCCGAAAGATGCAGGAGGGCAGCAAGGGTGATGGGATCGACCCGAAGAGCGCCTAAAATTGAGAGGGACACGCTGGAGGAAGACAAAGTTCTTGGGAAAAAGAAGGGTTCCAACAGAATTCTCAGGCAAGGTGAAACCCCTGAAGGAGGGGGCGGGTTTAAATAGGCAGTGGGGTTCGGCGTAATAATGACTGCAGATCTCCTCTGGCCGATCTATAACCGCCGCGTGGCCCACTCATCGTGACAGGTGGCTAAAGGTGGCTGACAACTGACAGAATCATTATTGCACCGTACTTAGAGCAACGCTCCAGCAAAAATTTTGAAAAAATCTTTTTGGATCGTCTCGATTTGAAAAAATTCCAGCACCAGCGCGCTAAACGCCAAAATATCTGAAAATGATCGAGTACGAAAATCGAGGGAGGCAACTTCGACTGTGAAAGTTTCTCTGTACTTCATTCGAAACCCGAACTCGAAAGTAGGGGGACTGGTGTTGGGTATAAAATATCCCCAGCCGAAGTTCGTAAAAGGCCGACCCTCCCAGGGCTCTTCCGGCTTCCGACTTTGTGCGGCATCTTTCTGAACTCCCCCGACTGTCCGAGCTTCCATAATACCATCCGGACATTCCAATAATGAGCTCCCCCATTCATCTACGGACTGCTCCAAATGCTCTCCGGGCTTCATTATCAGCCGACTTTCTACAGTAATCGACTACCCTCTGAATCTCTTCCAGACTTCTTCCTGCCACGAGCGACTTTACTCCGAACTTCTTCCGGACTTCGTCAATGTCCGAGCTTCTCCAACAGCAGGACTTCTACAGTAATCAGACCCCATCCAAGTTTCTATGGCGGTCGACCACCTTTCGATTTCATCCGAGCTCCTACAAGAATCGGATCCCAGTCGAACTTCTACAGCGGATGGATCCCAAATGAATTTCTACAACAGACGGGCTCCACCAGTCGGATCTCTACTCCGAACTTCTATTGCAAGCGGACCCTGTCCGAGCTTCTACAATAAGAAGTCTCTATCCGAGCTTCCACGGCAACCGATCTTCATCCGAACTTCTACAATAAGAAATCTCCATCCGAACGTTCACGGCAACCAGTCTTCGTCCGAGCTTCTACAACATAATTGAATCCCGGGCTCCTCCAACGTTCGACCTTCCCAGTGTCCTCAAGACTCCTCCAGCGGATGAACCTCCACAGTGCCATCCGAACTTCACTATCGTCGACCCTCTGTCGGATTCCTCATGAAATCGACCTCTTCGACGGACAATCTTCAAACGAGCTTCCACATCAGGCAAATTTCAGACGGACTTCTCTAGCAATCGGACTCCTACCGGACTTCTCCAACAGAAAGTCCCCGTCCGAGCTTCTACAGCAGATGACTTTCGCCTGCAGCATCAGCGCCAAGGCACCCGACAACAGTGGATTCGTCAGCAACCTCAGAAATATCCGAGCTTCTCTTAGATTACTGAGACAGAGAGCCATTCCGCTCCATCAGATGTCCCAACCGAGCTTCAGCCGTCAGGTCCGAACTCTTGGCAAGTCGCGACAATGGACACTACCCCACTCCACCCTCTGTAACAGATTCCACATGGCCCCACCACTCTTGGAAGTCGTGACAACTGACACCACTCCACTTCTATAACAAACTCCACGTGGCCCTGAACGGCCCACTGACGCCACTACTCTCCGTAACAAACTTCGCGTGGCCCCGAACGGCCCACTATCAGGCAGTTACGACGTTGCTATCAATCAGTTACGCTCTCCTGTCTATAAGAGGGACCCCAGATACGTTCTTCTTTAAGCTCAAAACTCTATCTTGAAACTCTGCTAAAATCCTATTCGAGTGCTCCACTTCTGTTGAGGCAGAGTACTGACTTGAGCATCGGAGGGTCTTGTCGGAGCACCCCAACTCCGGTTTAGACTTTCCTTGCAGGTCCCGGTGGCGGCCGTGATTTCTTCGACTCCAGCTTCTCCGGCGTCGGCGGAATTCTGCACCAACACCTAGGTAAGCTCATATTGATCTAAATCAATTTGAAAACTTGGATTAATATAATGTGTTGTATATCACAGTAACCCATAGAATTTATATTAAATAATTAAATTAGATCAAGACTAAATTTTAAAGTATGTGATCTATTGGGTTCCAAATCTAGCCAGCAGTAGATCCGGACTTTCGACGTAACCATAATCTAATGTGATTTGGTCATCCGAATAGTCCAATCAACTTAGATTCTTTCAAATTGATTTTAGAATCAAATTCTTTCAATTTTGTCAAGCCCACAAGTTAAGATTGATGTCTAGTAATGTGTCATGACCATCTAGAAGATTTAAAATTTTGATGAAAAATTATCAAAATATCCTTTAGTGGTAAGCTCCTATGTAATTCAATCTTTCAGTCAAACAACATCTCAGATGAGCTGTGGGCATAGAAATATATCAAATCCAATCACTTATCTTTATGTATCTCGATCTGAAGGTGACAATTCAGTTGATGATATATTAAAATCTTTTTCTAATTATCATCCTGCTTTGGCCAAAGACTTCTGAATCATCGACCTATGAGATCACATATTATTGATCTCTTATTGATCACTCACAACCTTCATGCATACTTCACCATATCCAGAACACCCACACAAAGATCAAAGAACCAAATTAGGTAGTGAATCAAAACATGGATCCATGTACACAAGGTACCATAGTGACCTTAGGTCAAAGGATCACTTACACAACTCCCACTAGAGAATTATCAGTTGACATGTAAATAAGATCCATCTGATATTCTTTCGTAGGTCAATTCAGTGAATTCATTCTCTAATGAGCATTCATATTCTTGTATTAGTTCCTCACACAAGTGGTTGTGAGATCAACCACCCTTATTTCTGAGCATACATAGGACATGTCAGTCTTACTGGTATCATTGATCCTCGACTCAATGTACCAACGATTAGAAATATTTTAGATAAAGGCTATCAAGGATTTAGGTCTCACTGGCGTGATCTCATCACGACCCTAAAATCATTTCTAGACCTATGGAGTTTATTATAATCTTAAAATTAATAAGATGCAGCATATAATGAATCAAAAATATCTATTTTATTAATAATATTAATGTTAATTATATGAGTTTGGAAGACAAATTATAATAAACATCCTATCGCATCCCATATGCGATTGGCTTATAGGACATTATTCTTTCAATTTTCTACTTGCACTAAAGCCAATTGCCCCTATACTTGATACCCATGCTATCAAGATGGCTGTCAAACTGCTGCATTGACAAGGCCTTAGTGAACGGGTCCGCTATATTTTTTTGGTGTCAACTCGTTTCATGATCACATCGTATCTTTCGGCTCTCCCTCAAATGAAGTGGAACCATCTTAGGATGTGCTTGGATTTATGATGAAATCTTGGTTTTTGGCCTGAGCAACTGTCTCAATATTGTCACAACAAAGAAGCACTGGTTGTTCAATCTTTGAAATCACACCCAACTCAGTGATGAATTTTTTCATCCAACAGCCTACTTAGCAGCCTCACTTACAGTAATATACTCAACCTCAGTGATCAAGTCAGTAACAGTTTGCTGTTTAAATTTTTCCAACTTACTGCATCATCATACAAGGTGAACACATAACCAGATATGGATTTGCTTTTATCTGGATCAGATTGAAAACTAGAATCGATTATAATCTTTCTGTTTTAAATCAATCCATCATATATCAGAAAAACATCTCTAGTCCTTCTCAAGTACTTGAGTATGTTTTTCACAACTTTTCAATGATCCTCCTCGGGATCAGCCTAAAATCTGCTTACAATGCCCAAGGCATAAGCAACATTAGGCCTGGTACATAACATAGCATACATAATTGATCCTACTGCCAAAGTATAAGGAATAGAACTTATTCTATTTTCTCTTCAGTGTCTTAGGAGATATCTTCTTAGAGAGTTGTATGCCATGACTTTGAGCAAGTAACCTCTTTTACTTTCCTCCATGTTGAACCTCTTCAACACAAGGTCAATGCACCTCAACTAGGACAAGCCTAGCATCTTTTTGATCTATCCTATAGATCTTTATATCAAGTATATAGGACACTTCACTCAAGTCTTTCATGAAAAATTTTTGTGATAGCCAAGTTGTGACCGATTACAACATCGGGATATCATTCTAAATAAGCAGTATGTCATCCACATACAAGACTAGGAAGATAATAGCACTCCCACTAGTCTTCTTGTACACATAAGGTTCATTCATATTTTTGATGAAGTCAAACGATTTGACTGTCTCATCAAAAGGATGTTCCAGCTCCTCGATGCTTGCTTCAATCCATAAATGGATCTATTCAGCTTGCATACCTGATTTGCTCTCTCATTTGAGACAAATCCCTCTGACTGAGTCATATAGACTTCTTCCTCAAGGTTTTCATTGAGGAAGGCAATCTTGACGTCCATCTGCTAGATCTCATAGTCATGGTATGCTGCAATAGCAAGCATTTTCGAATAAACTTGAGCATGGCTATTAACAAAAAGGTTTCTTTATAATCAACATCTTATTTTTGTCTGAAACCTTTTGCCACTAGCCTAGCCTTATAGTTCTCTACCTGGCCATCTGCTCCAATTTTCTTTTTGAAGACTCATTTGCAACCTATTGGGGTCACACCCTCAGGCGCATCAACCAAAGTCATACTTGGTTGGCATACATGGAGTCCATTTCGGATTTCATGACATTTAGTCACTTGTCAGAGTCACTACTGATGACAGCTTTCGAATAGGTCATAGGATCATCATTTTCAATTATGTGGGTTGTGTTGTCATTCTCAATGACAAATCATACCTGAGTGGTATACTACGCACTCTACTCGACCTTCAGAGAGGTGTGTGTAGTGGTTGTGTCTGAACAATGGGTACATCTGGTTGAGAACTATATGGTAAATCCTGGATAGTGAACTTCTCAAGTTCAACAGACCTCCCACTGCCTTCTTGGATAAACTCTTTCTCCAAGAAAACGGCATGCCTACCAACAAACATCTTTTGTTGAGTAGGATTATAGAAGTAGTATCCTATACTCTCCTTGGGATAACCTACAAATCTGCACATTTCTGATCTAGCATCTAGCTTATGTCCATCAACATTTTTCACATAAGCTGGACAACTCCAAATCTTAAGATGCTTAAGATTAAGTCTTTTCACTTTTCATATTTCGTATGAAGTGCTAGAAACAGATTTCGAAGGTACTTTATTTAAAATATACGCTGCAGTTTCTAGGGTGTATCCTAAAAAAAATGACGGAAGATCCGTGAAACACATCATGGACCGCACCATATCTAATAAGATGCAATTCCTCCTTTCCGCAATTTCATTTAATTGTAGAGTATAAGGAGGTGTCCATTGAGAGAGTATTTCTTTTTGTTTCAAATAATTGAAGAACTCACTGGATAAGTATTCTCTTCTTCGATCCGATCGAAGAGTTTTAATACTTTTACCAGTTTGTTTCTCGTCATTTTTGGATACTCTTTAAATTTGTCAAAGGCTTCAGATTTGTATTTCATTAAATACATATATCCAAACCTTGACCTATCATCAGTAAACGTGATGAAGTAAGAGTATCCACCTCTGGTTTGATCGATATTGGACCATACACATCAATATGTACAAGGTTCAAAATGTCACTCGCTCGATCTCCATGTCCAGTAAATGGAGTCTTGGTCATTTTACCCATGAGGCAAGATTCACAAGTTTCATATGATTTATAATCATGAGGATCAAAGAAATCATCTTTGTATAACTTGTTAATTCTTGACTCATTTATATGGCCAAATCGACAGTGCCAGAGGTATGTGACATTCACATCCTCTCTTTTTGTCTTTTCTTCATATTTTCAACATGAAGCACATTATCATTAAGTGAAAGAAACATAAGATCATTATCAATAAAAGCACTTCCATAATATTCGTTAGAAAAGTATATAGAACAACTATTGTTCTTTGCAATTATTTCAAAATTTATTTCAATAACAACGGTACAGAAATAATATTTCTAACAATATTTAGAATATAATAACGGATCTTCAGTTCCAAGACTCTGTCCGAAGGCAACTTCAAAATCTTGATTCTTATGGCTTCGGTCTGAATGGACTCTCCACTAGTGCTGAACAGCTTGAAGTCACCTTTATTCAGATTCTTTATTTTCTGTACACCTTACAACGATTTGCAAAGGCGTGAACCATAGGCGGTCCAATATCTAAGAATCTAAAAATGAAGTACTTAATGATAAATTAGTTTGTATCATATACAAATCTTTAGCAATATTTGCCTGTTCACGGTTGCAAGGTACTCCTTGCAATTTTTCTTCCAGTGGCCTTTCTTGCTATAGTGATAATAAGTACCTTTAGCGAAGATCTTCTTCACCTTCTTCTTGGAGATGCTAACCTTAGAGTTCAACTTTTTTTTTAGAATCCTTCTTTGCCTTCTTCTTGCTGATCTTATCAACATGAAGAACCTTAGCCTTTTCATCCTTGAAATGGCTCTCTGCTGTTTTCAACATATTCAGCAGTTTAGGTAGGCTAGTGTTCAATTTATTCATATGATAATTAATAACAAACTGAGAAAAGGAGTCAGAGAGAGATTGTAGGATCAAATCCTAGCTCAGTTCACCATTTATGGCAAAACCAAGCTGTCCCAAACGAGTGATCAAATCAATCATCTTTAAGACATGCGTTTGCATGGAAAAGCCTTCAGTCATACTAGCATGGAACAATTGCTTCGATATCTCATATCGAGCAGTTCGACTTTGCTCCCCATATAACTCCTTAAGATTAAGGAGAATAGAGGGAACATCCATATTCTCATGCTGCCTCTGAGCTCGTTGCTCATGGAGGCAAACATGATACATTTGACAGTCACACTGTCATCTTTCCACATCTTGTGTGTGGCCTTTTCCTCCTCAGAAGCATCTTTCCCAAGAGAATCTGGAGCAGGTGTATCCAGAATGTAGGAGATTTTCTGCTGAATGAGAACAATTCTCAAGTTCCTTAACCAGTCGATATAGTTAGGTCCAGTCAACTTGTTTGCATCTAGGATACCTCTAAGTGATAGTGAGGATGCCATGAGTGTAGTTAATCTACAATGACAAGAATACAATATAAGCGGATAACTCATGAAGACATTCACAACTAGACTAGGACTTTTATCTAATTGTGTCTCCCACTATTTTATCGAACTTCATGCCCCTCAAATATGAAAATCGAAAAACATACTAATATCTCTCAGTGGGATTGAGATCCCTATTCCTCACAAACACTTTGTAGATAGCACAACAAGCATTCATAAATTTAAGAGTAGATAATTCTTTACCAATTGTACTTTACAATTCTCAACATCTTTTATTCTAGCCTCAAGATCACATATAGTCTTATGGATAGCACAATAAACTATAGTGTTCTAGTTAAGTTGACCCTTCAATCCCATATGGTTATATTTAAACAATGCTGTCCTTGTGGATAGCACAACAAAGCAATACCATTCAATATGCATAAGCATCAATATGCACTTGATCAACATCATGTCAATTTCTATAGTAAACTTTGTGGATAGCACAATAAGCTCACTAAGATTTTGACATACTCTATCGACAAGTTTGAAGAAGGCTCTTGTAATGTCTATATCACTAATCAATCTAAGTCTGAAAATCAACAAGACCAAGTTGGCCAGGTAAGTAGGTGGGAGGCTCCTCGTAGCTTTTCTAGACACCAACAGAGTTGCCAGGCCAGCATACGGACCTAATTAGAAAATCACCTTTCATATTTTTTTCGACACCAATTGATCTTAAGAATTCGATTTTTGATTTAAAAGTGAATCCCGACATTACAACATAATATAATTTTTACGAAGGACTTTAAACTGGTCTCAGCACATTCTAACTATAAGCACATAAAATGTATACTATAAATTATTCAATTTGACATGCTTCAACTATTCAAAATAGTAATCAAATAATCATGCCAAAAATATATAAGGGTGCAATTGAGATCAAAATATATGACAAGCATATCGAAAAATATAGCAAACCCTAATTATATTAGGCATGCATTACACCCTTAACAATGCATCAATTTAAGCATCATACAACCATGATAATATAAATTTCAAAATTATCATAAATTTATAATTTAATAACTGAAATTTAACATCATGGCATATATAAAGTCAAAAATAATTTTTGAGTTTATGGATTGATGCTAAAAATAATGCAAATTTTTTGGCAAGATATGCACTTGTTTGATCGAATCAGACAAGGATGGCTCTGATACCATTTTTGGGTTCCGGCCACATAGTGAAAAGTAATTTTTAAAAATTTTAAAAACATACAAATCAATAATTTTATCAAATAAAATTATCGAGCTGGAATCCAAATCCTAGAATCACCTTGTCAATATCTATCAAAGTAAAATCAAGCATGCAAAGAGATAGAATTTTATACTTAGACCAATATGAAAAAGTGGCACGTTGGTGTTCTCCACGAGACTCTAAAGTAGAAGTCCTCCAGCAGTGATCCACAAAAAAATTGATCAAGGTTCTTCCCAACCGGTGCGCTGCTGCAGCCTTGTCTTCTTAAGAATACTGCCAGCTTTGAACTTGCATCACGATCGCATTAAAGTCCAGTTGCTTTCGCTCTCACCACCAGAACAACACCAAGAAGACACTCTTCAGATGTCATACAACCTAAGATATAATTTTTGGCTCCAACACATGAAAAAATCAAATCTTAAGGCACTCCAGCAACACTTGCTGAAAATCTTGCCACCTTTGTAGCAACTTTTGCCACTCAAAATTTTTTTTTCTCAAAATTTTTTCAGAATTTTTTCTATGATTTTTGCATTCTTCTCTCTGGTTCATCCAAAAATCTCAGCCAGAAGCCATCTAGAGCATCCCCTATAAATAGAGGACAAGGGACATCACATGGGATGAAGGGGCGCCAATCTTTGGCGCTCCAACTTTCCACGCATCAAATAAATTCATCAAGTAAATTTTTAATGATCCAATTACTTGGAGCAGGACTCTTTGTCTTCTGCGTGCCATAAAAATTCAATGAATTTTGGCATTAAATCATCGGAGAACTGATCGGGAATTTAAAATAACGTGTATTAGTTAAGAGCCTTCATTAAGGACTCTCCACTTCACATGCCAATTTAAGGTGGGCGGCATTTATTTTTTGTCGTTGCTTTTGGTGGACGTGGACTCCTCTACTTGAAACTGGTTCAAGTTGGACAAGAATCCAATTTAAATTGACCTAATCCCATTAGATCAATGCCAACTGATCTAGGTTAGCTCAAACACTTTGATCTAAACAATTTGGAAACTTGGTTAATACAATATGCTAGCATATCAAATTAACCCATAGAATTTATATTAAACTCTAATTAAATTAGACCAAAGTCAAATCTCAAAGTGTGTGATCCATTGGATTCCAAATCTAGCCAGCAGTGGATCCGAACTTTCGACGTAACTCTAATTTGATGAGATTAGGTCACCCGAAGAGTCTCAATAACTTGGACTCTTTCAAATTGATTTCAGAATCAAATTCTTTCAATTTTGTCAAACCCACAAGTTAAGATTGACGTCTAGCAACGTGTCATGACTATCCGAAAGATTTGAAATTTTGATGAAAAATTATCAAAATATCTTCGGTGGTAAGTTTCTATGTAATTCAATCCTTCAGTCAAACAACATCCAGATGAGCTGTGGGCATGAAAATATGTCAAACCCAATCATTTATCTTTATGTATCTCGATCTGAAGGCGATGATTCAGTTGATGATATATTAAAATTTTTTCTAATTTTATCCTGCTTTGGTCAAAGGCTTCCGAATCATCGATCTATGAGATCACATAGGATATTTGCTTCCCTTATTAGGAGTGACTGATCCCTTATTGATCACTCACAATCTTCATGCACACTTCACCATATCCAGAACACCCCACACAAGGATCAAAGAACCTAGTTAGGTAGTGAATCAAAAATAGATCCATGTACACAAGATACCATGGTGACCTCAGATCAAAGGATCACTTATACAACTCCACTAGAGAATTATCTGTTGACATGTAAATAAAACTCCATCCGATATTTCTCATGGGTCAATTCAGTGAACTCATTCTCTAATGAGCATCCATATCCTTGTATTAGTGTCCCTACACATACACAAATGGTTGTGAGATCAATCACTTCATTTTTGAGCATACACAGGACATGCTAGTCTTACCGATATCATTGATCTCCGACTTAATGTACCAAGGACTAGGAATGTTTCAGATTAGGACTATCAAGGATTTAGGTCTCACTGGCGTGATCTCATCACGGCCCTAAAATCATTGCCCAAACCTATGGGATTTATTATAATTTTAAAATTAATAAGATGCAGCATATAATGAATCAAAAATATCTATTTTATTAATAATATTAATATCAATTACATGAGTTTGGAAGACAAATTATAATAAAATCCTATTGCATCCCATATGCGACTGGCTTGTAGGGTATTATTCTTTCAGTTGTAAAATAGTACTACAATAAAGGAATACTATACTATGATAATATAATATTACTTATTGTAAAAGAATACTGTATTAATATAATAAATAAAGTAACACTGTATTATCATAAAAAATACTACACTAATATAATGTAATATTATCTTATTGTAAATGAATACTATATTAATATAATATAATAAAATGATACTGCATTATTATAAAAGAATACTACTCTAATATAATGTAATATTGCCTTACTGTAAAGAAATACTGTACTATAATAATGTAATATTGCAGTATTTTAAAAGGTATAAGGGTATAAAGATAATTTCAGTCAAAATAGATAGTTGCTTTAAATTTATGTTTGGAATGGGTAGGTACTTTTATATAAAATTCATTTGGAGAGCTTTTAAGTTGAAAATAGAGTTGGAGACTTATTATAGTTCTCTGTATTTTGAATTGCAGCAATGTGAATCTTGTATTTTCCATATTGCTCAAATGGATTCAGAATCTAGCAATTTTGATCACATCTAATAATAACTCATGGACATCTGACTGCTATTTTGATGTATATATTGCAACACTTACATATATAGTCGTGAGGGATTCCTATGGGTTTCAACATGTAAATTAGGTGGATTTCGAAGCTATTTGGGCAATAAGAAACAAAATGCATAGGGACATTTCAGTAATTCAAAATGCAAGGAGGTATTTGTAAGTTGTGCAAAATACAAGAGGATTTTTATTTTTAACCTCAAACCTTTTAGAGAATCTAGTTGTTTATCACTCTGTGTTATTACCATGGTTATTTTCTTGCATTATGTTCATGATGCAATCAAGTTGGCTAATCATTATGCTTTTTTTCCATCGGAGTCATTGCCGACTTTAATTGACCCCTTTAAAGTCTGATTTAATAAAACAAATCCAAAATCCAATCCAACTTGGCCTGTAAAGGTGGTGGTTTCTATTCATGTTAACACAATGTAAATACATCGACATTTCCAAGATAGATTCCAACATACCTTGCTGCCTACTTTGTGTACTTGCTACTAGCAGAATAATGCTAAGGCTTATGCTTGGATCTAATAGGCTAGTATCTGGGATATCTATTGATAGCTTAGTGCATTAGACTCCTGCCATTTTAGGATCTAGGGAGGGCTAGATGTACATAGCTTTATTTTATCATTTCTGGTGAAGAGGCTGTTTTCATATTTTAAGCTTTTAATCTCCTGGTCATCATGGAGCGGTATTATTATTACACCAAGACTTACCCTTTTTAGTGTTATTGAACCTAAATTGTAAGGACATCCTAAAGGGTCTTAGATGGATCACAGCATCCAACAATCCCTGGTCATGCATTCATCCATTCTCTTTTAGAGGATATATATCTTTATGCACCATGTCCATCTCCATTGTGCAGCGAAGTATGGCAATTCAAGCGGATGAAACCCAAACTTCACCTTATCAGAAGACTATAGCCTGCAATTTGAGCTAGGCCTGCACCTCAAATCTTGACACAGTTCTCTATTCAAAAATGTTTGTCGGCAAGTTGAATTTAGATCTTATCCACTGAGCTAGATGCCACTAGACAAAAAAGAATTTAGTCACAAAAATCAATTCCAATCCGACCAAACCTAAACTTTGACATACATGTCTGATAACAATTAAATGAATCAATTTTTTCATTCAAATCTTAAAGCTGTGACCATTTCAGATATTGTCCAAGCTCTTGTCTGCAGCAGCCTTATCTGCATGAGGCTTGGGTGCATTTTGTATGGTACATGAGGAGCAGAGGTTTCGATAATGATTTTAGGGATCAACTATCATAGCAGCCATTATAGACGTACAATTCCGACTATCCATTATATCTGTAACTAGCAGTGGCTGGTGGATAAGCTATAATTTAGGTCTGGATTGTATTTTTTGGATGAAAGAATGATTCCTCTTCTTCGTAACATCAATCACTGGATTGCACAATAGCCACTTCGAGATCTGTGCAGACAGATGGAAGAAGGAGATTCGAGTGTGAAATTTGTGAAAAGCACAATCCAAAGGTTAGCGTCGCGAAAGAAGATCAATCATTCATCCCCTACTTCTTCTCTTAATATAATCTTATATTAAATGGTGAAGATCTTCTCCTGTCAAGGCTTGCACGAAGCTTCCAGTCAAAGCCATCTATGATGGGCATGATTGCTGTGATTGGATAAGGTGCTGTGTATACACCTGCAGTGGATCTATTCCAACCATGGCTCTCGCACCAGTCGCAAATGGTCATGAATGGAAGATATGCCCTCTCCGGTTCAATTTGAGATTGGAGAAGATCTGGATCTTATAAAAAAGTGGAAGATTAAGGTTTTTTTTAGTTCTTACCTCTTGGACCATCTGCTTTCAGATGGTGGGCGGTAAGGATTGGTGCATAGGCTCCTTAGTGCTGTATACAATGATCATTAATGGAGCTGTTTTCTAAAACCCAATGAAAATAAGATGGTGAACGAACTAGAATGCACCACTGTTTCATTCTCAAAAATGTTAAAACTCTCTTGGGCACTCTCAAGGAACTGGTCGAACATTCCATTCAAATATTCAGGTAGTGCTTGCTCCTTTGCTTGCTCTGGAGTTGCATGTAATATGGATTCACTCGTAAATACACGAACTATGATGCTTTTGCAAACACGATGTTCCTGCAAACAGAGACTTACATATGATCTTTCCATATTTGTTTCATTTTAACAAAAGAAACCCGATTTTGATTCATTACTTTAAGATAGTCATATTATTGAAAACAACTTGTGTTTTTCATCTTCAGTGTCGCAGTCAACTCTTAAAATTCAAATATGTTTCTCCGGTTCGTGCGATGCTACTACTAGATTGTGGAATACTTGAAAAGCTAGTCCAGCAGTTCGAACTTATCATGGTCATGAGGGGGATGTTAATGCTGTCAAATTTCTTCTTGATGGACAAAGATTTGGGACTGGCTCTGATGATGGCACGTGCCGATTATTTGACATGGGGACAGGGCATCAACTTCAGGTTTATGGTTAGCAGCATGACTGTAATGATAATGATGTCCCCATTGTCACATCCATTGCCTTCTTAATATCAGGTAGACTCATTTTTGCTGGATACTCCAATGGGGATTGTTATGTGTGGGACACACTGGTAGCTGAGGTATGCATTTCTTTTTTATTTGGAAAAACAAATTCCTATGCAACTCTAAACAATCTTCAATGAAAAATATAGTGGAAAATGGAAATATTATATGAAGTCAACAATTTGTTTTAGGAAATAATCCTGGCAAAGTTTATAATCCACAGTTATATATTATCTCTTATTATTTTTTTTCCAGAGTAAAATAGGTATAGCATATGCTGAAATTGTACCTAGAACTTATATTTATTATTGTATTTATTATTTCATTATATGAGTGAGACATGCTAGAGATATTAATGAAATAGTTTACAGAGACTAGTTTACTATGAAATTTCCTCAAGCTCCAATCTCCTTCTTATGGTATTTCTGTATTGATGCCCACACGTGATCTTTGGCACAAAATAATATTCTTGGGCTTTGGATGATGTCAGGGAGAAAATTTTAGCTTTAAGATCAATCATACAAATCCCACTGTAAAAATTATTGATAGTGCATGCATGTTGCTTGTAGAAATAAGTTCTATAATGTACTTGGACTTGATTCATTTCTTTCTCCAAGACCAAACGTGTCCTATAACCCTCATGTCAAATAGACATTAGATTGTATGCATTTTAGCTTTTTCCAGGTAAAAAATACTAGTTATCAGGATCATTTTATTTTGAATTTAAAGGCTACATTTTGTTCATGAGATATGGTTGCCATCTTGAAGCTTAGATCATTATGTTTTTGCATCCAGAGATGATTTTATTTAATTATCTAAGAAGTCTATGATCGTTCAAGATCTAGAACTTCGTCAGCTGAAATTATTGTATGACAAGGATTGCAATCTTAGAAGTGGGGTAAGAAGAAAAGGTGGTTAACCTTGAAAATGTAATTGGTGTGCTTATCAGACAGCTGTCCACAGAAAGCATAAAATTTTGAAGAAACAGAGGATCATTATTTTTTTGTGGTGGATGGAGATGCATTTAGTCATCATTGTTAATGGGCTTGCTCGCTTGAGAATGATTGATTTACCAGTTTGGGTTGTTCGATGAGATATTCAGGGAAGGGGATGATGGAAATCACTATATTTTCTATAAGAAGGCCCTTGGTTTTAAGAGAATTTGGAGGTGCGTTGGTGCTTCTCTATGTTTTATAATCATGTGAAGTTCAATTAAAACTTTCAGTTAAGGCTTCTGATGACCTTTTCCTTATTTCTGTCATGAGAAATGCCTGTTCTTTTGATTTTCACTAAAATTTTACTGTTCAAAAATTTAAGTTCTCTCTATTTCTTCTTATTTGCATGTACAATGAGCCACATACAACATTACCAATTATTGTAAGTGCCATTTTTAAATCATTGATTGTCCGAAGTGAAATAGATATAATAATTTTATTGAAGCATGAATTATGCTGTTTGATCCCGCTACTCCATTGTTAACATATATTCTGGTGTCAAAAAAAATCTATCGTTGGCACTTGATACTGTCTCAGATTTATAATACATCTTCTGTTACTGCTGTTCTATTATGTAATTAATGTTGTTGATTACCTAATTTCATGAATTGCTGTAGTATAAAGTTAGTATTTTAATTTTAGAAATTTCTAGTCATTTAAGCTTCATCCTGGTCTTTGGTGGCCATTGTGACTCTGGAAGAGTAAATCTTCATGCAATGACCACATGGAAGTATAGCATTGAGATTGGAGAACAATAAGTTGTTAGGTCATGATACTAAGAGAACAAAACCATGATGTAGACTATGGCAGATTTCCAGTGCCAAGTCTCAATATAACCTTGGCAGGACTTTTAGAAATCAGAGACTGGTGGAAGTAGAGATCTACAGAGTTAATCTTAGCCTCTGTTTTCCGTAAAATGCAAATGATTGTGTTAGGTTCATTTTACCTGTGAAGTTGGAATAGAAAGTTCTGTACTTCTTTTTTTATCTTAGACCTTATATGACATTCGTGATGAATAAATTAAACCCTGCACTTGTTATTAGATATTATGCTATAATTTCTACGCAAATGAAGCATCTACTTTTATATATGGAAGAAAGGATGCGAAGTTTCAGCTGCCATGGTTACAAGAACAAAGATTTCACCACCTTACCGACAGACTCAAGATTCAAGTAGACAAATACCTAGCTGTGGGAAAAAGAAAGACATAAATATCACCATTACATCTTTAAAACATTAAAAGACTTTGAACTGAAGTGATTTGGAGTGGTAGCACAGGTTCTTGAAACCCATATCTTGCTTCCTTTCCAGCTTCTCGACCATGTGTGCAATACCAACACCACCTGCAGTGACATTAGATTATTAGAGATTAGAGGCCATGCATTAGAAACATTTCCTTGACAAAAGAATTGACAATATTTACCTAAACTAATTGCACTCACAAAGATGGTCAAAGCCAGAATGAAGATGATCAGCGATGCTCGGCCTAGGAGTACCATCAACCTTCTAACAGGCAGCCACAGTTGCCAGAAAAACAAAGCAAGCAGCTGCAGCAATAAAACAGTCAAGAGTTGTTAAGATTCCAAAAGTTGCAGGAGCTAATATTATAGCTCTCTGGGGGTAAAATTGATGACAATGTTGCTTACCATATGGGACAGTGAAGCAGTCAAGAAGATAATATTGTATGACGGACATCGGTGATGGAAATGTCATTGCAAATGTTGATGTTGCACTTGCAACCTACAACACATATGACAACATTAATAACACTATACGTGGGAACTAAGAAATCTTTGAGTCCAAAAAAAGAAAAAATACAATTGCTTAGACCAAAAAATAGAGAGCCATCATTAAAAGCCTCTGAAATTTTTCAAAGCAGTAGTTCATTTTGTCAGCATCAAAATGACTTAAAAAGTATGCATGAAATGTATGCATTCCATTTCAAACACAGAGAGCAACTTGTGCAATCTTGACCAATTGTTTAGTAACTATCCATAAATATATACACTACAACCGACTGACCGTGATGTCCAAAATCTTTAGTTTTCAGCTTTTGCCACCAAGGGCCATGAATTATATATATTATCATGGAATTTTTTTGTTGTTCATAAAATTAATGGATGCTTTCCATTCATAGAAGTCTACAAGCTTCAGATGGCTTTCATATTCCAATTCTATAGATCTTCTATTGACCAGTTTTGTTATATTTTAACCTTTTTTTTTAAAAGTTATGTTTTAACTTAAAAATCTATTCTCTCGTTATGCAGAATTCAAACATTTCCGCACCTTTAACTGGGGGAAAAGAGAGCAAAACCTGAGGAGGAACTCCCATTTCAAGAAACAATGGACCCAGGATGAACCCCCCCTCCTAGTCCAAGCAGTCCTCCAACTATCCGAGCTAACAGTCCACAGAAATAGTAGAGGAGCAGCTGATGCATTTTCCATTTCATATCTTGTTTTCCCCTAGAGGCAACTGTTTTTGTTCCTTTGCAGAGGTTGATGGCTTTATAAAGTGTGACAGAAAGAGCAATTGGCACCTGCATAACACAAAATATCAGTCAAGTTTCTTCCACCAATATGCCATTTTCTGAGCTCAATAATTGTTTTCCTATGATAACTTGACGGGGTTCCTTTCAGATCCACATTAGGCCAAAGATTGAAGCATTATCAGTTACATCATAGGATTCGTATTTTGTCTTTTTATTTTTTATTTTATTTTATTTTTTTAAATTTTGATGGAAAGCATTTGTATTTTGTCAGTTGGCCAGATAAGCTATCAAGTGGTGATATAATTGATCTATCCACATATCAAGAAGATAAAAAAGATCACTTAGACACTGGATGGCTAACCAGGAAGTGGATAGATTCAAATTCAACCATTTGTAACCACCTGCTAGCCAGCTAACTGGTGCTTAAAATTATCCACCATTTTGTTGAAATTTCAGGACTTGGTAGATTAGGGAAAAGCTGAAAAAGTGAAGTGTGAAAAGAGAGAGCACGTTCAAATTTATTTTAGCCTCTCCATGAAATAAAGTTAAGCAACGTAAATGGCTTTTTGGGACTTTGACCAAAGAGCTTTAATCCACACTTTGTAATGGCTGTTTTGCTGGTTAAACTGATAACTTGCCTTTAACCAGTAGAAAACTAGCAACCAAACACAATAAATAACAATTAAAGCCATTGTGTTGTCGACCTAAATTCAAAGGATGTTGGCACTGGTTTCAAATTGTACTTGTTATGAATCTAGAAACTGGATCAGATGGTATGCTTTTGAGATTTAACACAAGTTATTGGAATATTTCTACGTTAAAAAAAATAATAATAATTTGATATGAGAATTATTCTGGTACGCTGATGGATAAGAGATGGATACAATAGGAACTCAAAATGATTAAGACCATAATTCTGTGGCTTGCGTAGGCTATTATTAGGAGTTTGAGTCACATTAGTGTATTAAAATAAGCAGCATGCCTTTCTGGTAGCTAGATCACAGAAATTTGGTTGTGAGATAAGATATGTGTATAAAAAAAATGAAATTTAAAGAAATCAAGTCTTTGCAAAGGTACTAGTTTAGTGTGAAGGTAAAGCTGAGCTTATGTGAAGTAATTAGAGACAAAATGATCAAAAAATGACGTGGCAAAGAAGCAAACAACATATAGATGACGGCCAAGGGATATTTATTCTTCCATCGAACAGTTTGATTATCAAAATAAAGCTGAAATGAGAGATCAAAGAATATATCAGTTGATGTTAGATTGAGAGTGGTGAGCATGAAAATATTATCACTGATTCAAATGGTGGTAAACTGACATGCTCACATAGTGATAAATCTGTTTCTCTTCTATGTATTTCCATAATGACTACTCTTTTTATGTGTCTTTGGAATTTTTCTAGTCCGTTTCAATGTTACACTTTTTCGAGACTGTCTGAACTTTTGTATATATTCATCATTTAGTTCCAGATTTGTATATTGAATACACAATGTTATAGATTACTCACTTCAAAACATGAAGTTGAATTGATACAAACACCAGTTTAGCAGTGTCCTCTAGTTTTTTTCTTTTTTTTCAAAGACCAGTTATAAGTGTGGGAGCATCATTTATTTTAGTATTAAACTATCTAATATTCTAATTATTTATTGTTAATTAGAAAATAGACATGAGATCTAATGCATTAAATGAACATTTAGTTATCCAGTGATTTAAGGTTCCAATGACTCCTGTAGGATAAATGTTGGAGTATTTCTATCGATTGGTCATGTCATACAGGGCTATGTCAGACATTAAATTATTTTGATTTGAATTATCCAAGGGATAATTTTATACTTTTTAAGATGTACAATTAAATATATTTCGTCATTCAATAGATGCCTAAAGAAGTGAATGTGATACCCAAATAATGATAGATATGCCAAAAGCCGGTCCAATTACACCTATTCCTTATCCTACATAGAATGTAACAATATAGGGATCCACATTCAACATATATCTGTTTGCATATACTCAAATGACCCCTTCTCATAATAATAGTGTAAATAACGCTTTTTCCATCTGGTCTTTGACCAAAATAATCCTCATGTATCTGAGAGTATAAGAAGAAGAAAAGAAAACTATTAAGGAGATTATACCTATAAAGCATTTAGAACCCAGTGTTCTATCGAACAGGTTGTGGCATATGTTTGTATATGTATTCCAGAGGAAAGAAAATCATGATATATGAAAAGTTAGATAGCATATAGTGTACAATCATCAAGACAATAGTAAGAAAGGACATGATATTGAGGACGTGAAAGTTAACTATTATCAATATTTTTTTTTAATATATATTTTTTTAAATCTAGACAAGTAATATATCACCTTAACTATCTGCACTGTAAGAAATACCACCCACACAAATAGCAGCGGCATAAACTCTTTCCAATAGATATTTTCTTTGATTGAAACTTAGAAGGCAGAGTTCATCAAAATTCTGATAAGAGCAAATGAGTTAACCACAGCACTTAACTCTTCTTTTCTCAAAAGAAAAGGGAAAAAAAAACTTACCTCATCATCTGGCGACAATGTGACCTATGCATTGGCGGCAGGAGCACCTGGGAGTGGTTTGTATTCTAATTTTGAACTCTGAAATTCAAAAGAAAGATAATACTAGTTTTTTCCTATAAGTAAAAACTACAAATAGATTAACAAGAGAAAAAAGATCCATGTATATCCAGGTTCGCTATCTCAATACCGTGCACTAATTCAGTACTTGTACGGTATTGTCTGGTCAATACACATCCGTACCGATACGGCAAACTTTGGCATGCATGAATGACGCTGTGCATATAGTAGTGCAGATGTAATCGTCGTGAAAGAGAAGAGGATTTCTTAATCTTCTTACTGCTTATTTATAGAGCATTAGTAAATTTTAGTTTTAAATCACTTCAACTATTGATGTAAATCTTTTGTCATACTTGCCATTTGACTGAGAAGCAAGCAGCTTGACAGCTTCTTGAAATATAATTAATTATTAATAATTAATTAACAATTGATTAATAATTGATAATTATAATTGTTAATCAAATAATAATAATTAATTATTAATTAAATAATAATATTTATTACTAAATAATATTTTTATTAATCATTAATAATATTTTTTATTGATGAAGTAATAATATTTAATTATTAATTATCTAGTCCAATGTAGTTTCAAATTATTTTAAAAATTATTTTTTTAAATATTTAAAAATTTATTTTAAAAATAATATTTTCTCATTTTAAACATTAATATTTTCTTAATGTTTAAAATAATTTAAATATTTTAATTTAACTAAGAGGGCCGGGTTAATTTAAATATTTTCTGGGGGCGCGCGCAGGGGGGCGGTGGGGGGTGGAGAAAGCGGAATAGTCGAATAAGAGAGCCGGGTTAATTCCTCTAAATCCCTATGGCAGTGCTGGATTTTTGCAGGCGACGACGGCGGTGGCTCCTCCTCCTCGCTGCCGCCGGAATCTCCGGCTATGTTGGCTACAGGATCTATCATCTCCCGTCCGTCTCCATGAGCCGCGAGAAGCTTGCCACGCTCTTCAGAGCCCTGATCTCCCTCGCCGAGGCGGCGTCCTCCAACGCCGATACCATCAATGTTGTCTCCACTGATGTGAACTGGTTCATCCGATCCGATTCCGAGGAGATCCCCGCAACCTTGAGGCAAATCTTCAGGATCGTCAGATCGGAGGAGTTCCGAGGCTCCGTTTCCCGGGTTTCCGAGGCGTTCGCCGTCGGGATAATCCAAGGGTTCAAGGCTGAGAGAACTGAGAGGAGCACTTAATTGCACTGAATTTTGCTGTAGGTAGAGGATCTAGAGACGATCATGCAATGTTGGTATAGGATCTGAATTGAAGCGAAATTTGATACATATGCAAAGAGTACAGATGCAAAGAGGCTTAAATGTAAGCTTTGTTTTACGTTTGAATACTTTGTTAATGTAGGGACATATTCCTTCCATGACAACAGACATGCCAGAGAGAAAAACAAGGAACAATGTCATTAGAAATAACACATTCAATCATCGTATTTTAGCTTATAATTGTTTTTTTCTATTTGAAATAATTGTGTATGATTCATGAATAAATAAGCTTTTTTTTTTAAAAAAATCTGTTTGGTCAAATGATTCTTGCTTAATTTGTTGGTGGAATTTAGAGAATCATTTGGCCAAAGGAAAAATAGAGAAGATCTGGAGAATGTTGTTACCATACCTTTTGAACAAAAGAGAGGTACCAACTGCTGGGGCAGAGTCATGAATGGTAGTTAACATGAGCTCTGCTGTGGATACTGATAACAAATTCTAAAGCCCTAAGTGCACCATATGGGCATCTGTGAGGTCGCGAGTCAAATCATTCCATTTATCTCTCCTAGTTATCCTCTAACTAAGAGCAAAGCAACCTACTTAATGTGCTTTCATTGTCAAAAAGTGCCAATGGATAGAACAATGATCTCATGACAATAAAATGCAAGACAATTTTCTTCCATCCTCCTAGAGCACCAAGCAAAGAAGAATGTAGCAAAGTGCAAGCAGTGTTTCTCAGCTTAAAGCGTAACAAAAAGAAACTATGGATGCAATCATGAATGCATTGTGAAGAGATATAATGGATAAGAGATGTTATGGAAAAATTTATCTATAACTCTAGGCGGCAGGGAAATTCTTGGGTGCTTCTTGATGTATGTTATCTTTCTAAAGTCAAGTCATGGGGTAGTTGTTAGAAAATCTCTTAGTCAAGTGACCTCTGTTGCACCACCAGAGGGATTTCAACTTTCAATACCGGTCTCCTCATGGAAGGATAAATAGGCATGTCTTCCATTTGGTCCATATCTTTCAAATCTTTCTCGTGTCTGTTGGGAATTGTGTCCTAAAATCAATCATTTGACGATTGTGCTAATTATAAATATATATAAATTAATTGATAATAAAAATTATTTAATCTTTTTCGTCATAAAGTTACATCTTCGAACGAACTCCTATATTGTGATGAAGTTCTTAGGATTACTTTGATCGATAAAAAAGGATTTATCATGCAGTCCTTAAACTGGTTCGTGACCAAACGATATGCTATTATTAGGATGATAGCGATATCAAGTGTAGATCATTGTATACCATATGCGTTAGTTGTCCTCGTAACCAAATGGTGTGGAGACACTGGTATGGCATGCAGGTGAGATGTAGAAGTACATCGTCGCGGAACATGACCAACTGCGAAACACTTTGCTGTCAAGAGTAGCTCACGAAAGGTATGGGTATAAGTGTCCCTCCGATCTGAGATCACCATAGTGATTTGCAAGCAACTCACTGTACTTTGATGCCGGACTACCTGAATTTCTAATTGCATGACGGAAGATTTTTGGATGCAGTCAAGTACTTATCAAATCGATGCATGAGTTAAGATGGGATTGACTCCTTCGAATAAGTAGGAGTTAATGTATCAATGTATTTCAATTTAGCAAAATCTAGGCCCGAGTAATTTATGTCATGGATCTAAAAGATTGAAATACAATGTAAATGGCTAATCCAGAGTTGACAATTAAACCTTAAGTCATTTTTGAGCATTAGGATCAAAAGGATGAATTATATGGTAATCATATGCCAGTAGATTCTTGAATATTGCTTCACCATCATTCGATCTATCTAGACATCGGATCTCATTGCTAGATGGTTATATCGATTAGTTCAAAAATTTATTCTTATGCTATTAGCTTAGGTTTGAACCTACGGGATCACACTTAAAATAAGTTTCTGACTGATCATGTGGCTGATCAATGATTGAGAATCGTTCAAGGGTTTAATCGTCAATTCAATTGATGGTTAATCTTATACGAAAGTTGCAACGAATTTATTTGCTAAGTGTTAGTGAATTAATGGAGGATTAATTAGCAATTAGATTGTTGATTAGCTCAATTTGATTGAGCAAAGAGGATTAGATAAAATCTAATTGAATTTGATTCAATTAGATTTGATCCGATTAGGTTATTAGATGACCTAATTGCTAAGGGAGAATTATCTCTGATTCGATCAGAATTTTTGTTCAATCAATTTCTAATTGGATTAGGATTTGATAAAGGATTCATGAACCTAATTAGATTGGATTTCATCTATTTATTTGGGCTAAACCAAATATGATTTGGTTTGAATCAAATAAGGAATCCTAGAGTCCATGTAATGATGGACTCTTCCCATGCGCCACCCAAATATTGGATGCCACTTCTAATCATGCCAAAAAGCATTTTACGTGAAGTTTTCTCCATGTAAAAAGGTTTTCTGCCCTCCTTTTCTCACATCCAAAGATAGATAAAATCTGGTCTTTAAAGGTTGATTCAAATTTGATTTGAATGGGCTACCATATATGGCTAAGGTTTGACCTTATCCATAAACCTTGCCACCCACTTCTCTTAATTCCCTTGCTTTTGTGCGATTAAAGGAGGAATATTTTTGGTGTGGAGAATCAGATGAGATCTGAATTACCATAAGAAAGAAAGATAGTTTTGGGCATCGCAATATTCTTTGGGATGGGATTGTGAGAGGGGGCGACAACTTATGTAGAGTCCAACATCTCTTGGACTCTTCTAACCCAACCTCTTGTGGGCACCAAATAAAAGGGACTTCTTCCTTTTTGTACGGGTAAGAGACATCAGAAATAGCTCTCCATGGTGAGGAGGTTACGGCGTGATATCATGGAGGAAAAAAGAAATAGGACTTGGGGTGAACGAAACATAAAAATCCAAGGGTTTGTCTCTAAGGGTTTGGGAAGAAAGAAAAAGAAGAGAGAAGAACGTCTCCTCTCCATATTTCTTCCTCATCCTCATCTCCTCCAGATGTTCTTCTTTAAATTTTGGAAAGGTTTGAAAAATTTGAAGAAAGAATCCAGATTAACGAACAAGATGGTCTTCGCGCGAGCTAGCACTCCTGAGAAGACCGATCAGATTGAAACTTTGAGTGAACTATTCGTAGAGATCGGACATATGTGGGGCTGCGAGCAACCGACGAGGATCCTCTTTATCATATCTCTCAATCGCGGCGATCATCGATCTCTGTGCAGGTATCGACTTCTAAACTCAAATTAGAAGTAAATTTGATCTACTGTTCACATGTATGCATGCATATTTTATCTTCTAATTTTTTCAGATTTTATATACAACATATCATGTTATAGATCATAGAGTAGATTAATTTATTGATCTGATCATATGTATGTTAGATTAATATGATTAATCTAGTTGACTTTCCGTTGCGAATTATTTCAAAATATTTTGAAATACATACATGAAATCGCCTTCGTTTTTTCAATAGTGGTATCAGAGCCTAGGTCCATTATGACATGCTATATATGCATATTAAATTTAAAATTTAATTTTGTTTAGATCTAATATGTGATATTTTAGATCTGAATTTAATTAATGATAGATCGCACAAACTGAAATAAGGTTGTCCTGATATAAGATTTATCCCTTACAGTGAACAGATTGTCTTAGTTTATGCTGATCTTTGATAAAATCTGATTTTATATGTTGCATGTGATGTTTATGATCTGATTTAGATGTGATCTAAAGTTATGATCAAACCTGATATAATTTATATTGGATCTAAATTTAAGCATATCTGATATGTGATTAGATTAGATGATCCGATTAGCAAGTCTTTGGATTGAATTGATTATCAGGCTGTTCGATCATAGGAGCAAGAAGGGTTTAAAGGCCCTCTCTTTCCATTCAATGGAGTGCTCTTGTGGTATATAAGGATGCCATGTGATTAAATCCCATGAAGAATACAAAAAAAAACTTACTTTTCTACAAAACTCTAAATCTTGAAATCCTAGATTTATTATACGTGAAAGTTGTATGAAAAGTAAAACATCTAATCTATATGATTAAAATTATTTTAATCATGAGAAAATAAAATTTGTAATCGTAAAAAGTTTAGATATGATCTAAAAGGATGTTTATGACTAATTTTATTTTAGGATTATGTAAGATTTTTTAGATCTGAAACTCTTTGAAACGTCCTCGCAAAATTACTGAGTCGATCCAGTTTTGAATTGAGTTGACCTAGTCCCCTTGCGTAGCTGGCTCAGTGTTGATTGAGCTGACTCAGTTTCAGAACAGAAAGGCTTTGCATAAAATTTATTGTAAATTATTTGCAAAATGAAAAACTGAAATTGTTTAAAACCTAAACCTAAACCCATGTTGAACCTACACTTACTTGAGAATTAAGTTGAACTAATTAGATCTAGAATTGTGAATTAAAGATCTAATGTCATTCGCATAAAATATAGATTGATGGATTTATGGGTTAGCTTGATCTGGTCATCTTAATTGGATTAGACCTAATATTAGAATGAAAGAGTTAATGGACAAGTAGAGAAATTGATTAAATTTAATCAAATATTGAATTAGATTAAATCAGAATTTCTCTAGAATCAATACAGTAGTTATAGATGGTTAGATCTATGTTTTTGATTAGACCAAATGAATCTTGATTGTGGCTCAGTAGTTGAACCCGAATCATTAGGCTGGTCAAATCGAAACTAATTGACCACTTGGTGTCTAAGGTAAGTTTGGTATTTCGATCGGTGGTTTTTAATTGGGAGCGGCTTATCTGGCTATTTTGATGGTGTCTTAGACAAGCTTAGCATACCCTCCCATCGATCTCACTTACCTGACTAATTTGATGGATTATGTCTTGATTAGACCGCTAAGTGATTTGAGTTGACCCATGCCATTAAGATTGATTAGTGTGATTGATCTAAGTGCCATTTCAACCAGCATAATCCTAATCCAATTTAATGACTTGATGAAATCAGTGGGAGGACTGTAGTTTACTGATTGATCTCTTCTCTTCTCTTAGTTCATAAATTAAATCTTTTAAATTATTAGGTCTTTAAAAAATGAGATAGTTATGGTGATAACTAAATCATAGCCTCTCATTAAGTTGGATGATAATGGATCCATTAGTATGATGATCATTAAAGACCCAAAGGCCTGGTGCTCATCTGCTATTGGAATTATCATTCATAATATGAATTATCATATCATTCATAATATGATAATTTGTGAAAAGCACAATCCAAAGGTTAGCATCGTAAAAGAAGATCAATCATTCATCTCCTACTTCTCTTTATATAATCTTATATTAAATGGTGAAGATCTTCTCCTGTCAAGGCTTGCACAAAGCTTCCAATCACAGCCATCTATGATAAGCATGATTGCTGCATTGGATAAGGTGCTGTGTATATACCTGCAGTGAATCTTTTCCAACCATGGCTCTCGCGCCAATCACAAATGGTCATGAATGGAAGACATGCCCTCTCCGATTCAATTTGAGATTGGAGAAGATCTGGATCTTATACAAAAGTGGATGATTAAGGTTTTTTTTTGGTTCTTACCTCTTGGACCATCTGCTTTCTAATGGTGGGCGGTAAGGATTGGTGCATGGGCTCCTTAGTGCTGTATACAATGATCATTAATGGAGCTATTTTCTAAAACCCAATGAAAATAAGACGGTGAACGAACTAGAACGCACCACCCTTTCATTCTCAAATGTTAAAACACTGTTGAGCATTCTCAAGGAACTGGTCGAACATTCCATTCAAATATTCAGGTAGTGCTTGCTCCTTCGCTTGCTCTGGAGTTGCATGTAATATGGATTCGCTCGTAAATGCACGAACTATGATGCTTTTGCGAGCACGATGTTCCTGCAAACAGAGACTTACATATGATCTTTCCATATTTGTTTCATTTTGAATAAAAGAAACCCGGCTTTGATTCTTTACTTTAAGATAATCATATTATTGAAAACAACTTGTGTTTTTTGTCTCCAGTGTCTCAGTCAACTCTTCAAATTCAAATATGTTTCTCTGGTTCGTGCGATGCTATTGCTAGACTGTGGGATACTTGAAAAGCTAGTCCAGCAGTTCAAACTTATCATGGTCATGAGGGGGTTGTTAATGCTATCAAAATTTTCCCTGATGGACAAAGATTTGGGACTGGCTCTGATGATGGCATGTGCTGATTATTTGACTTGGGGACAGGGCATCAACTTCAGGTTTATGGTCAGCAGCATGACTGTAATGATAGTGATGTCCCCATTGTCACATCCATTGCCTTCTTAATATCGAGTAGACTCCTTTTTGCTGGATACTTCAATGGGGATTGTTATGTGTGGGACACACTGGTAGCTGAGGTTTGCATTTCTTTTTTATTTGAAAAAACAAATTCATATGCAACTCTAAACAATCTTCAGTGAAAAATATAATGGAAAATGAAAATATTATATGAAGTCAACAATTTGTTTTAGGAAATAATCCTGGCAAAGTTTAAAATCCACAGTTATATATTATCTCTTATTTTTTTTTTCAGAGTAAAATAGGTATAGCATATGCTGAAATTGTTCCTAGAACTTATATTTATTATTGTATTTATTATTTCATTATATGAGTGAGACATGCTAGAGATATTAATGAAATAGTTTACAGAGACTAGTTTACCATGAAATTTCCTCAAGCTCCAATCTCCTTCTTATGGTATTTCTGTATTGATGCCCACACGTGATCTTTGGCACAAAATAATATTCTTGGGCTTTGGATGATGTCAGGGAGAAAATTCTAGCTTTTAGATCAATCATACAAATCCCACTGTAAAAATTATTGATAGTGCATGCATGTTGCTTGTAGAAATAAGTTCTATAATGTACTTGGACTTGATTCATTTCTTTCTCCAAGACCAAACGTGTCCTATAACCCTCATGTCAAATAGACATTAGATTGTATGCATTTTAGCTTTTTCCAGGTAAAAAATACTAGTTATCAGGATCATTTTATTTTGAATTTAAAGGCTACATTTTGTTCATGAGATATGGTTGCCATCTTGAAGCTTAGATCATTATGTTTTTACATCCAGAGATGATTTTATTTAATTATCTAAGAAGTCTATGATCGTTCAAGATCTAGAACTTCGTCAGTTGAAATTATTGTATGACAAGGATTGCAATCTTAGAAGTGGGGTAGGAAGAAAAGGTAGTTAACCTTGAAAATGTAATTGGTGTGCTTATCAGACAGCTGTTCACAGAAAGCATAAAATTTTGAAGAAACAGAGGATCATTATTTTTTTGTGGTGGATGGAGATGCATTTAGTCATCACTGTTAATGGGCTTGCTCGATTGAGAATAATTGATTTACCAGTTTGGGTTGTTCGATGAGATATTCAGGGAAGGGGATGATACAAGTCACTATATTTTCTATAAGAAGGCCCTTGGTTTTAAGAGAATTTGGAGGTGCTTTGGTGCTTCTCTATGTTTTATAATCATGTGAAGTTCTCTTAAAACTTTCAGTTAAGGCTTCTGATGACCTTTTCCTTATTTCCGTCATGAGAAATGCCCGTTCTTTTGATTTTCACTAAAATTTTACTGTTCAAAAATTTAAGTTCTCTTTATTTCTTCTTATTTGCATGTACAATGAGCCACATACAACATTACCAATTATTGTAAGTGCCATTTTTAAATCATTGATTGTCCGAAGTGAAATAGATATAATAATTTTATTGAAGCATGAATTATGCTGCTTGATCCCGCTACTCCTCCATTGTAAACATATATTCTGGTGTCAAAAAAAATCTATCGTTGGCACTTTATACTGTCTCAGATTTATAATACATCTTCTGTTACTGCTGTTCTATTATGTAATTAATGTTGTTGATTACCTAATTTCATGAATTGCTGTAGTATAAAGTTAGTATTTTAATTTTGGAAATTTCTAGTCATTTAAGCTTCATCCTGGTCTTTGGTGGCCATTATGACAGTCAATAGCGGTCTGTGGCTTTAATTTGCTAATGAATCAAAAATGGGCTTCCTTCTTTTTCCCTCTCATCTCATGATAAATGGTGTGATCTATATGGAGATTTAGTTTGTGTAGCCTAAAGAAATGAATTAAAAGAAACATGCAAAAGTAGCTTATAGGGACTTAAGTAATATCGCCTACTACATACGCAAGAAAAATTTTACTTCCAAATCAATTTTGATGTTACCTTGGCACAAGAAAAGAGTATTGCTTGACAAATTAATTTCTTTCCTCATCAGATTGTTCATACATTAAGTTGATGTCCAGTCCAAGGTTCAAAACTTTGGTTTAATTTTGCTGCTTTAGGCTCTAGCATGGATAGTTTTGGCTGAAAATTATAAAGAAATCCAAACAACAATTCGTGTTAGGAAAAATAAAAAAATTAAAAGAAAATCAAGAAAAATCAGTTTAAAGTACATTTTATTGATTAGGATCCTTGAATATATTGTTTCAGAATTCATATTGAAATAAATAAATAAATAAATAAAGTTGTAGTCATAAGCAACCCGTATAGACAATGACTTTGGTTGCAAAAATTAATTTAGCCAGAATTCCAAAACTCACCTAACTTGGAATTGAGTTTCGGTGAAAGTACACATTCTAATTTTGGAGTTTTGGATCGAACTTCAGTCATAATCCAATCTTTGTAGTTAGTGAGACCATGGCTTTGGTTTGTTCATCCTCCCTTCTTCTTGCTTTGGTTATTTTATTTTATCATTTTGCTAAATTTTATGGAAAATGGGTGTTGGATCATCTATATTTTTCTTTTTTCTTAGGTAGTCCTAAATTTGGGTACTCTACAAAATCCTCATGAGGGCTGTATGAGCTGCCTTGGTTTGTCATCTGATGGGAGTGCCTTATGCACAGTAAACTGGGACAAAAGCCTAAAGGTACCTTTTTATCCAAAAATTGCTTTTTGTGCATGTAAGAGACATCAGAAATAGCTCTCCACGGTGAGGAGGTTGGGGCGTGATATCATGGCGTGAAAAAGAAAGAGGAGAGCCCTCTCCTCTTGGGGTAATGAAACATAGAAATCTTGGGGTGTGTCCCTAAGGGTTTGGGAAGAGAGAAAAAGGAGAGAGAAGAGCGTCTCCCCTCCATACGTTTTCCACATCCTCATCTTCTCGAGACGTCCTTCAACATCTGAAAAGGTTTAAGAGATTTGAAAAAGAAATCCAGATCAGCCAACAAGATGGTCTTCGCGCGAGCTAGCACTCCCTAGGAGACCGATCAGATCGGAACTTCGAGTGGATTATCCGTAGAGGCCGAACACATGTACGGCTGCGAGCAATCAGCGAGGATCCTCTTTACCACATCTCTCAGTAGCGGCGATCATCGACTGCTTTCAGATATCGAGTTCTAAACTCAGATTAGAAGTAGATTTGATCTATTACTCACATCTATGCATGCAGATTTTATCTTCTAATTTTTTTCGATTTTATATGCAACATATCATGTCATAGATCCTAGAGTAAGTTGATTTATTGATCTAATCATATGTATGTTAGATTAATATGATTAATCTAGTCGACTTTCCGCTATGATTTATTTCAAAAATTTTTGAAATACATGCATGAAATCGCCTAGTTTTCCAACGGTGTCTTCACACGCTTATAATGATACCTCCTAATATATACCAAAGACAAGAAGCCAAAGTGAAAGCAAGCATGACGTGCATGCACCCATGGTTCTAAACAGCTCCCTTTCAGGCTTAAAAAAACTTTTCAATCTGCCCTTGAAGATGAGGTGAGGAACTTCCACCTTGAGCTGATGATCTAAACCCCATGCTTATAGTGCAAAACAATGCTGCTTTCGCCTTTCTTCCATGTCTTTTTATTGATAATGACCATATGAATGCATTTGTAGTGCTGCTGGTGTGCTGCTTTATCTCTCCAATATGATTTTCCAATTGTCCAGAAGTATGGTGTTCATGCTTATTTATGTTTCTTGATTTAATTATTTGGATTAGTAGGTCAAATACAATATATAGCTATCACTTTCGATAAGTTGTGTTTAAGCTCGTGCTTGTTTCACACGATGTGCATCAAAATTTGTCGTACCATACCGAACCAGGCGGTATAGGGCATGTTATATGGTACGGCACATGATATTGGGGTGTACAGACACTCGATATGTCGAACCAGCTCTTTACCAACATAGTAACGGATTGGCACCGATATGGAGCCCGTATCGAGGGATGGCAAACCTTGATGCACATATTTTATTTTCAGAACAAGGTCACTGCAAATAATGAAGAACAAAATCTATTTGGAATCATTTGTAAGTCATAGAAAGTAAAAATAACTGTTGATACATAAGAGCATTTTGCGAATAGGAATGACCATAAATCCATAGTAAATATCTTTTGTATCAAATGTTGTTTTTGCATTCTTGAAAATTCTTGGCCCGGAATTTCATTTCTTGAATCTTCTAGTTTTTTGTTTTCTAGACCAACCATCTTTGCTTGAAAAAATAGCTTTGCTAACAAAACTAATCATCTTTAAGGGATACAAGTTCAAATGCCAGAAGGTCTATAAGATTCTTTGCCAAATTATCTACATGGATTATCAATGTTTTTCCTGTCCTGGATCACCATAGATTGAAAAATGATGAGATAACCATGCAGCCGATTTAAATGTGTGAATATTGTTTCTTCTTGTGCAAGCCAAAAAATATTCCTGACATAGTGCCTTGAGAAGATCATAGTAGGGGAACTTCCAATGCCAAAGAAAAAAAGTTGGAAGAAACGAATAGAAATGTAGATTGCATGGATGCATGAGGAAAATAAATAAAGTTCAATAGTAACAACTAAAGCACAGGACAAATGATGTTGTTCTGTTCTGTGCATTTTTGCGATAACTATCATAGAGCAAAACCTGCCTCCAAACAGAGATAGAGAAGCATTGAGGTTTGTCACACATTTGTGGGTGTGATGTCAAGTGGCGAACAAAAATATTACAAGGTCAGCTAAGGACATCTACAATATTAAAGGAACTCAGATATTCAGAAAACAAACAATGAACCAATTTTTTGTCACATAAATCATCAAACCTTATACATTGAACTAGCTTCCTAAATCCTAGACTTGGTTTTGCTTATCATGGATGTAACGTTTAGCACATGCCTCTTTCAATCAGATGCTGTGTTCTAGAACCAAATAAAGGATCTACTGATTTGTCTACTTCTCGTGATCAATCTGGTTCATCTTTGTGTGTTCTGAAATTTGAGGTATTTTGTGGATCTTCCCGGTTTATGTCTAAATGATTATGATTCTTCCTCTGATGATTCCAGAATGGGAATCAATATTGAGAATATTTTCTTCTCACCAAGCAGACGGAGATCAACTTTGAATCTACTTGTATTATAAGTTACGCATGAAGTTTCCTTCCATAGATCTTTAAAATTACGGAGGTAAAGGAACCCCCCTCCCTTTCTCTTTCTAAGTTCGAGCCAAAAAGGCTAGTTCAGAATATCTTTCATCCATACAATGTATAAACCCATGGCTTGTATCTCTACCCTAAGTTTAGAAGGATGGGTACCCTGTATCCTCTCTCTCTCTCTCTTGCTGATCTCTTCCCCATCTTGCAAGCCTTGGAGCTAAAAGCACATTTTAGTTGATGTCTTTGAGTCTTGAGGTCATGGATTCAAACAGAGCTTACCTGTTAAGAGAAATAACCTCACAATATTTTGGTTTTTACATTTTGATCCCTTAACGAAGTCATGGTTTTTTCTCTATGTCATATTTGAGATTTCTGAATGGAGCTTCTGGCATCGACAACCATTTCCATTCAATTTCATTTGAAAAGAATGTAAGTTTTCTTATCAGTTAAGGTCCACGCCATCTTTAAATAGCATGTTCTTACTAACAGATTCATTCTTTGTACTTCACCAGGTACTCCTAGGTTTGTTGGGTGTATGGAATATTTCTTTCTTGGGATATCCAGCCAGAGTATGTGATATGTTACATTTTCTGTTGTTATTTGAACTGTCGAACACTATCTTTATGTTTAATTTGAAAAAAAAGAGCAGCCTTTAATAAAGGACTCCTCTCATCTCCATTCAGGCCATATTGTCATATTCTCAGGCACTCAAGAAATTTGCTCCACATATACAATAGGTATTTAAATTTTGTTTTCCGTTTAACATGAAGATCAAGATCTTTTTCTCCTGTTTGATTATAATTCATGAAGTGAAACAATTAAATGCTAAAGGTTAGCATGGAGAGTAATGGAAAAGGTGTATCCATTGATGGTATTCCCCTTCCTTTGAGACTGGTGAAATAGATTTTGGAGAACTTGGAACAAATGGTCAGCACAGCTTCTACCAGCTAATCCATCGGGTAATTATGCTTCTGGACATATGTAGGTAGTTAATGGGCATAAGCTTAAGCATATAAAATCAGAACATATTTGATTAGAGTTAGACAATTTTTCAAGTTCATCAACTGTTTTGCGGAACTCCAAATATTTTTTTTAATCATCGATATTATATTATCTTACTTACCAGAGAGTTCCGTTTATCTTGTTTATCATCACGCTTGTCTTCCATGCATGATTTGTAGTGTCTTTGTTAGATGGTTTAAGTCCTAGAAACACAAATCTAATGTTTGGTTCTCTTCAGTATTATTAGTTAGATTGTTTTTGGAGGTTTGATTTCTCATTCTATTGAAAATTACCTAACTTCTCGTTCATTACCCATAAACTAGTGTTGATAATATTCATTTTTCTTTTTAATTCTTTGCACCGTATCATATGGAATATGTGGAGCTACCAAGTGGCAATCTTTTTAATTAAATTTGA
>NC_026005.2:80244448-80302257 GCF_000442705.2 Elaeis guineensis
CTCGTCTTTCTCCCATTAAGAACAATAAGCTAACATCTTTTGCCCTTTCTCATCTTATCTCACCTAGACAGAAATAGGTGGAGGGATCTAACAGGATTCCTAGATTCCTATTTCATAAGCAGGACCTCTTTTTTCTTTCTTGCTTTTTTTTTGTTTTTGTTTTTCTTCTCTTTTTTTTTGTGCTTGAATTTCAATTTCGAGTGCATTACAAGTTAAACAGGAATTAATCTCCCTCATGTTTGCAACAAGATTCTAATAAGGGATCACCCTGGGAGAACATCAGAACATTATACAGCAGGCCTACTTAGCAAACTGAATGCAAAATAATGAAATAAGTGAACTGCAATAGTTAACATCACTGATCTTATCATGGGGACATTATGAACCAGCATAGAGGCATCAACCAGAAGTTACATGCTGAAAAATTCAAGGTGACATACTTCAGGCAATGCAACACTGACAAAAAAAAAAGGAAGCCCGAGAAGATTTTACCACATTTCTCTATTTCTCATATTTTTTGGGAAAAACAAAATAAACAATCATTTCCAAATTTTATTTCCCAAAGCTTCCAAAGTCCATGTTCGTTCCAATCTCAACCTTTCAATTCTGTTGCTACCATATTAAGATAAAACTGTGGAGGAGGCTTAGCAGGAAACTTTAAGATTTGAAGTTCCAAGATGACTATCAAATTTTTAATTAAAAAGATTGCCACTTGGTAGCTCCACATATTCCATATGATACGGTGCAAAGAATTAAAAAGAAAAATGAATATTATCAACACTAGTTTATGGGTAATGAACGAGAAGTTAGGTAATTTTCAATAGAATGAGAAATCAAACCTCCAAAAACAATCTAACTAATAATACTGAAGAGAACCAAACATTAGATTTGTTTTCTAGGACTTAAACCATCTAACAAAGACACTACAAATCATGCATGGAAGACAAGCGTGATGATAAACAAGATAAACGAAACTCTCTGGTAAGTAAGATAATATAATATCGATGATTAAAAAAAATATTTGGAGTTCCGCAAAACAGTTGATGAACTTAAAAATTGTCTAACTCTAATCAAATATGTTCTGATTTTATATGCTTAAGCTTATGCCCATTAACTACCTACATATGTCCAGAAGCATAATTACCCGATGGATTAGCTGGTAGAAGCTGTGCTGACCATTTGTTCCAAGTTCTCCAAAATCTATTTCACCAGTCTCAAAGGGAAGGGGAATACCATCAATGGATACACCTTTTCCATTACTCTCCATGCTAACCTTTAGCATTTAATTGTTTCACTTCATGAATTATAATCAAACAGGAGAAAAAGATCTTGATCTTCATGTTAAAGGAAAACAAAATTTAAATACCTGTTGTATATGTGGAGCAAATTTCTTGAGTGCCTGAGAATATGACAATATGGCCTGAATGGAGATGAGAGGAGTCCTTTATTAAAGGCTGCTCTTTTTTTTCAAATTAAACATAAAGATAGTGTTCGACAGTTCAAATAACAACAGAAAATGTAACATATCACATACTCTGGCAGGATATCCCAAGAAAGAAATATTCCATACACCCAACAAACCTAGGAGTACCTGGTGAAGTACAAAGAATGAATCTGTTAGTAAACATGCTATTTAAAGATGGCGTGGACCTTAACTGATAAGAAAACTTACATTCTTTTCAAATGAAATTGAATGGAAATGGTTGTCGATGCCAGAAGCTCCATTCAGAAATCTCAAATATGACATAGAGAAAAAACCATGACTTCGTTAAGGGATCAAAATGTAAAAACCAAAAGATTGTGAGGTTATTTCTCTTAACAGGTAAGCTCTGTTTGAATCCCATGACCTCAAGACTGCAAAGACATCAACTAAAATGTGCTTTTAGCTCCAGGGCTTGCAAGATGGGGAAGAGATCAGCAAGAGAGAGAGAGAGGATACAGGGTACCCATCCTTCTAAACTTAGGTAGAGATACAAGCCATGGGTTTTACATTGTATGGATGAAAGATATTCTGAACTAGCCTTTTTGGCTCGAACTTAGAAAGAGAAAGGGAGGGGGTTCCTTTACCTCCGTAATTTCTAAAGATCTATGGAAGGAAACTTCATGCGTTACTTATAATACAAGTAGATTCAAAGTTGATCTCCATCTGCTTGGTGAGAAGAAAATATTCTTAATATTGATTCCCATTCTGAATCATCAGAGGAAGACATCATAATTCATTTGCTACATAAACCGGAAGATCCACAAAATACCTCAAATTTCAGAACACACAAAGATGAACCAGATTGATCACGAGAAGTAGACAAATCAGTAGATCCTTTATTTGGTTCTAGAACACACGCATCTGATTGAAAGAGCATGTGCTAAACGTTACATCCATGATAAGCAAAACCAAGTCTTAGGATTTAGGAAGCTAGTTCAAGTATAAGGTTTGATGATTTATGTGACAAAAAATTGGTTCATATGTTTGTTTTCTGAATATCTGAGTTCCTTTAATATTGTAGATGTCCTTAGCTGAACCTTGTAATATTTTTGTTCGCCACTTGACATCACACCACAAATGTGTGACAAACCTCAATGCTTCTCTATCTCTGTTTGGAGGCAGGTTTTGCTCTTGATAGTTATCGCAAAAATGCACAGAACAGAACAACATCAATTTGTCCTGTGCTTTAGTTGTTACTATTGAACTTTATTTATTTTTCCTCATGCATCCATGCAATCTACATTTCTATTCGTTTCTTCCAACTTTTTTTTCTTTGGCATTGGAAGTTCCCCATACTATGATCTTCTCAAGGCACTATGTCAGGAAATATTTTTGGCTTGCACCAAGAAGAAACAGATATTCACACATTTAAATCAGCTGCATGGTTATCTCATCATTTTTCAATCTATGGTGATCCAGGACAGGAAAAACATTGATAATCCATAGTAGATAATTTGGCAAAGAATCTTATAGACCTTCTGGCATTTGAACTTGTATTCCCTTAAAGATGATTAGTTTTGTTAGCAAAGCTATTTTTATCAAGCAAAGATGGTTGGTCTAGAAAACAAAAAACTAGAAGATTCAAGAAATGAAATTCCGGGCCAAGAAATTTTCAAGAATGCAAAAACAACATTTGATACAAAAGATATTTACTATGGATTTATGGGTCATTCCTATTCGCAAAATGCTCTTATGTATCAACAGTTATTTTTACTTTCTACGACTTACAAATGATTCCAAATAGATTTTGTTCTTCATTATTTGCAGTGACCTTGTTCTCAAAATAAAATATGTGCATCAAGGTTTGCCATCCCTCGATACGGGGCTCCATATCGGTGCCAATCCGTTACGATGTTGGTAAAGAGCTGGTTCGGCATATCGAGTGTCTGTACACCCCAATATCATGTGCCAGTACCATATAACATGCCCTATACCGCCTGGTTCAGTATGGTACGACAAACTTGATGCACATCGTGTGAAACAAGCACGAGCTTAAACACAACTTATCTAAAGTGATAGCTATATATTGCATTTGACCTACTAATCCAAATAATTAAATCAAGAAACATAAATAAGCATGAAACACCATACTTCTGGACAATTGGAAAACCATATTGGAGAGATAAAGGCAGCACACCAGCAGCACTACAAACTGCATTCATATGGTCATTATCAATAAAAAGACATGAAAGAAAGGCGAAAGCAGCATTGTTTTGCACTATAAGCATGGGGTTTAGATCATCAGCTCAAGGTGGAAGTTCCTCACCTTATCTTCAAGGGCAGATTGAAAAGTTTTTTTAAGCCTGAAAGGGAGCTGTTTAGAACCATGGGCGCATGCATGTCATGCTTGCTTTCACTTTGGCTTCTTGTCTTTGGTATATATTAGGAGGTATCATTATAAGCGTGTGAAGACACAGTTGGAAAACATAGACGATTTCATACATGTATTTAAAAAATTTTTGAAATAAATCGTAGCGGAAAGTCGACTAGATTAATCATATTAATCTAACATGCATATGATCAAATCAATAAATCAACTTACTTTAGGATCTATGACATGATATGTTGCATATAAAATCGAAAAAAATTAGAAGATAAAATCAGCATGCATAGATGTGAGTAATAGATCAAATCTACTTCTAATCTGAGTTTAAAACTCGATATCTGAGAGCGGTCGATGATCGCCGCTACTGAGAGATGTGGTAAAGAGGATCCTCGCTAATTGCTCGCAGCCGTACATGTGTTCGGTCTGTACGGATAATCCACTCGAAGTTCCGATCTGATCGGTCTCCTAGGGAGTGCTAGCTCGCGCGAAGACCATCTTGTTGGCAGATCTGGATTTTTTTTCAAATCTCTTAAACCTTTTCAGATGTTGAAGAAGGACGTCTGGAGAAGATGAGGATGTGGAAAACGTATGGAGAGGAGACGCTCTTCTCTCTTCTTTTTCTCTCTTCCCAAACCCTTAGGGACAGACCCCAAGATTTCTATGTTTCGCTTACCCCAAGAGGAGAGGGCTCTCCTCTTTCTTTTTCACGCCATGATATCATGCCCCAACCTCCTCACCGTGGAGAGCTATTTCTGATGTCTCTTACATGCACAAAAAGCTATTTCTGGATAAAAAGGTACCTTTAGGCTTTTGTCCCAGTTTACTGTGCATAAGGCACTCCCATCAGATGACAAACCTAGGCAGCTCATACAGCCCTCATGAGGGTTTTGCAGAGTACCCAAATTTAGGACTACCTAAGAAAAAAGAAAAATATAGATGATCCAACACCCTTTTTCCATAAAATTTAGCAAAATGATAAAATAAAATAACCAAAGCAAGAAGAAGGGAGGATGAACAAACCAAAGCCATGGTCTCACTAACTACAAAGATTGGATTATGACTGAAGTTCGATCCAAAACTCCAAAATTAGAATGTGTACTTTCACCGAAACTCAATTCCAAGTTAGGTGAGTTTTGGAATTCTGGCTAAATTATTTTTTGCAACCAAAGTCATTGTCTATACGGGCTGCTTATGACTACAACTTTATTTATTTATTTATTTATTTCAATATGAATTCTGAAACAATATATTCAATGATCCTAATCAATAAAATATACTTTAAACTGATTTTTCCTGATTTTTTTTAATTTTTTTATTTTTCCTAATAAGAATTGTTGTTTGGATTTCTTTATAATTTTCAGCCAAAACTATCCATGCTAGTGCCTAAAGCAGCAAAATTAAACCAAAGTTTTGAACCTTGGACTGGACATCAACTTAATGTATGAACAATCTGATGAGGAAAGAAATTAATTTGTCAAGTAATACTCTTTTCTTGTGCCAAGGTAACATCAAAATTGATTTGGAAGTAAAATTTTTCTTGCGTATGTAGTAGGTGATATTACTTAAGTCCCTATAAGCTACTTTTGCATGTTTCTTTTAATTCATTTCTTTAGGCTACACAAACTAAATCTCCATATAGATCACACCATTTATCATGAGATGAGAGGGAAAAAGAAGGAAGCCCATTTTTGATTCATTAGCAAATTAAAGCCACAGACCGCTATTGACTGTCACAATGGCCACCAAAGACCAGGATGACGCTTAAATGACTAGAAATTTTCAAAATTAAAATACTAACTTTATACTACAGCAATTCATGAAATTAGGTAATCAACAACATTAATTACATAATAGAACAGCAGTAACAGAAGATGTATTATAAATCTGAGACAGTATAAAGTGCCAACGATAGATTTTTTTTGACACCAGAATATATGTTTACAATGAAGGAGTAGCGGGATCAAACAGCATAATTCATGCTTCAATAAAATTATTATATCTATTTCACTTCGGACAATCAATGATTTAAAAATGGCACTTACAATAATTGGTAATGTTGTATGTGGCTCATTGTACATGCAAATAAGAAGAAATAGAGAGAACTTATATTTTTGAACAGTAAAATTTTAGTGAAAATCAAAAGAACGGGCATTTCTCATGACGGAAATAAAAAAAAGGTCATCAGAAGCCTTAACTGAAAGTTTTAAGAGAACTTCACATGATTATAAAACATAGAGAAGCACCAAAGCACCTCCAAATTCTCTTAAAACCAAGGGCCTTCTTATAGAAAATATAGTGACTTGTATCATCCCCTTCCCTGAATATCTCATCGAACAACCCAAACTGGTAAATCAATTATTCTCAATCGAGCAAGCCCATTAACAGTGATGACTAAATGCATCTCCATCCACCACAAAAAAATAATGATCCTCTGTTTCTTCAAAATTTTATGCTTTCTGTGAACAGCTGTCTGATAAGCACACCAATTACATTTTCAAGGTTAACTACCTTTTCTTCCTACCCCACTTCTAAGATTGCAATCCTTGTCATACAATAATTTCAACTGACGAAGTTCTAGATCTTGAACGATCATAGACTTCTGAGATAATTAAATAAAATCATCTCTGGATGTAAAAACATAATGATCTAAGCTTCAAGATGGCAACCATATCTCATGAACAAAATGTAGCCTTTAAATTCAAAATAAAATGATCCTGATAACTAGTATTTTTTACCTGGAAAAAGCTAAAATGCATACAATCTAATGTCTATTTGACATGAGGGTTATAGGACACGTTTGGTCTTGGAGAAAGAAATGAATCAAGTCCAAGTACATTATAGAACTTATTTCTACAAGCAACATGCATGCACTATCAATAATTTTTACAGTGGGATTTGTATGATTGATCTAAAAGCTAGAATTTTCTCTCTGACATCATCCAAAGCCCAAGAATATTATTTTGTGCCAAAGATCACGTGTGGGCATCAATACAGAAATACCATAAGAAGGAGATTGGAGCTTGAGGAAATTTCAAGGTAAACTAGTCTCTGTAAACTATTTCATTAATATCTCTAGCATGTCTCACTCATATAATGAAATAATAAATACAATCATAAATATAAGTTCTAGGTACAATTTCAGCATATGCTATACCTATTTTACTCTGAAAAAAAAAAAGAGATAATATATAACTGTGGATTTTAAACTTTGCCAGGATTATTTCCTAAAACAAATTGTTGACTTCATATAATATTTCCATTTTCCATTATATTTTTCACTGAAGATTGTTTAGAGTTGCATATGAATTTGTTTTTTCAAATAAAAAAGAAATGCAAACCTCAGCTACCAGTGTGTCCCACACATAACAATCCCCATTGAAGTATCCAGCAAAAAGGAGTCTACTTGATATTAAGAAGGCAATGGATGTGACAATGGGACATCATTATCATTACAGTCATGCTGCTGACCATAAACCTGAAGTTGATGCCCTGTCCCATGTCAAATAATCAGCACATGCCATCATCTGAGCCAGTCCCAAATCTTTGTCCATCAGGGAAAAATTTGATAGCATTAACATCCCCCTCATGACCATGATAAGTTCGAACTGTTGGACTAGCTTTTCAAGTATCCCACAGTCTAGCAATAGCATCGCACGAACCAGAGAAACATATTTGAATTTGAAGAGTTGACTGAGACACTGGAGACGAAAAACACAAGTTGTTTTCAATAATATGATTATCTTAAAGTAAAGAATCAAAATCGGGTTTCTTTTATTCAAAATGAAACAAATATGGAAAGATCATATGTAAGTCTCTGTTTGCAGAAACATCGTGCTCGCAAAAGCATCATAGTTCGTGCATTTACGAGCGAATCCATATTATATGCAACTCCAGAGCAAGCGAAGGAGCAAGCACTACCTGAATATTTGAATGGAATGTTCGACCAATTCCTTGAGAATGCTCAACAGAGTTTTAACATTTGAGAATGAAAGGGTGGTGTGTTCTAGTTCGTTCACCGTCTTGTTTTCATTGGGTTTTAGAAAACAGCTCCATTAATGATCATTGTATACAGCACTAAGGAGCCCATGCACCAATCCTTACCGCCCACCATTAGAAAGCAGATGGTCCAAGAGGTAAGAACCAAAAAAAAACCTTAATCATCCACTTTTGTATAAGATCCAGATCTTCTCCAATCTCAAATTGAATCGGAGAGGGCATGTCTTCCATTCATGACCATTTGTGATTGGCGTGAGAGCCATGGTTGGAAAAGATTCACTGCAGGTATATACACAGCACCTTATCCAACGCAGCAATCATGCTTATCATAGATGGCTGTGATTGGAAGCTTCGTGCAAGCCTTGACAGGAGAAGATCTTCACCATTTAATATAAGATTATATAAAGAGAAGAAGTAGGAGATGAATGATTGATCTTCTTTTACGATGCTAACCTTTGGATTGTGCTTTTCACAAATTATCATATTATGAATGATATGATAATTCATATTATGAATGATAATTCCAATAGCAGATGAGCACCAGGCCTTTGGGTCTTTAATGATCATCATACTAATGGATCCATTATCATCCAACTTAATGAGAGGCTATGATTTAGTTATCACCATAACTATCTCATTTTTTAAAGACCTAATAATTTAAAAAAATTAATTTATGAACTAAGAGAAGAGAAGAGATCCATCAGTAAACTACAGTCCTCCCACTGATTTCATCAAGTCATTAAATTGGATTAGGATTATGCTGGTTGAAATGGCACTTAGATCAAGCACACTAATCAATCTTAATGGCATAGGTCAACTCAAATCACTTAGCGGTCTAATCAAGACATAATCCATCAAATTAGTCAGGTAAGTGAGATCGATGGGAGGGTATGCTAAGCTTGTCTTAGACACCATCAAAATAGCCAGATAAGCCGCTCCCAATTAAAAACCACCGATCGAAATACCAAACTTACCTTAGACACCAAGTGGTCAATTAGTTTCGATTTGACCAGCCTAATGATTCGGGTTCAACTACTGAGCCACAATCAAGATTCATTTGGTCTAATCAAAAACATGGATCTCATCATCTATAACTAGTGTATTGATTCTAGAAAAATTCTGATTTAATCTAATTCAATATTTGATTAAATTTAATCAATTTCTCTACTTGATCCACTAACTCTTTCATTCTAATATTAGATCTAATCCAATTAAGATGACCTGATCAAGCTAACCCATAAATCCATCAATTTATGTTTTATGCGAATGACATTAGATCTTTAATTCACAATTCTAGATCTAATTAGTTCAACTTAATTCTCAAGTAAGTGTAGGTTCAACATGGGTTTAGGTTTAGGTTTTAAACAATTTCAGTTTTTCATTTTGCAAATAATTTACAATAAATTTTATGCAAAGCCTTTCCGTTCTGAAACTGAGTCAGCTCAATCAACACTGAGCCAGCTACGCAAGGGGACTAGGTCAACTCAATTCAAAACTGGATCGACTCAGTAATTTTGCGAGGACATTTCAAAGAGTTTCAGATCTAAAAAATCTTACATAATCCTAAAATAAAATCAGTCATAAACATCCTTTTAGATCATATCTAAACTTTTTACGATTACAAATTTTATTTTCTCATGATTAAAATAATTTTAATCATATAGATTAGATGTTTTACTTTTCATACAACTTTCACATATAATAAATCTAGGATTTCAAGATTTAGAGTTTTGTAGAAAAATAAGTTTTTTTTTTGTATTCTTCTTGGGATTTAATCACATGGCATCCTTATATACCACAAGAGCACTCCATTGAATTGAAAGAGAGGGCCTTTAAACCCTTCTTGCTCCTATGATCGAACAGCCTGATAATCAATCCAATCCAAAGACTTGCTAATCGGATCATCTAATCTAATCACATATGCTTAAATTTAGATCCAATATAAATTATATCAGGTTTGATCACATCTAAATCAGATCATAAACATCACATGCAACATATAAAATCAGATTTTATCAAAGATCAGCATAAACTAAGACAATCTGTTCACTGTAAGGGATAAATCTTATATCAGGACAACCTTATTTCAGTTTGTGCGATCTATCATTAATTAAATTCAGATTTAAAATATCACATATTAGATCTAAACAAAATTAAATTTTAAATTTAATATGCATATATAGCATGTCATAATGAACCTAGGCTCTGATACCACTATTAAAAAAACGAAGGCGATTTCATGTATGTATTTCAAAATATTTTGAAATAATTCACAACGGAAAGTCAACTAGATTAATCATATTAATCTAACATGCATATGATCAGATCAATAAATTAATCTACTCTATGATCTATAACATGATATGTTATATATAAAATCTGAACAAATTAGAAGATAAAATGTGCATGCATACATGTGAACAGTAGATCAAATTTACTTCTAATTTGAGTTTAGAAGTCGATACCTGAGCAGAGATCGATGATCGCCGCGATTGAGAGATATGATAAAGAAGATCCTCGCCGGTTGCTCGCAGCCGCATATATGTCCGATCTCTACGAATAGTTCACTCGAAGTTTCGATCTGATCGGTCTTCTCAGGAGTGCTAGCTCGCGCGAAGACCATCTTGTTCGTTAATCTGGATTCTTTCTTCAAATTTTTCGAACCTTTCCAGAATTTAAAGAAGAACATCTGGAGGAGATGAGGATGAGGAAAAAATATGGAGAGGAGACGTTCTTCTCTCTTCTTTTTCTCTCTTCCCAAACCCTTAGAGACAAACCCTTGGATTTTTATGTTTCGCTCACCCCAAGAGAAGAGGGCTCTCCTCTTTCTTTTTTCCTCCATGATATCACGCCGTAACCTCCTCACCATGGAGAGCTATTTCTGATGTCTCTTACCCGTACAAAAAGGAAGAAGTCCCTTTTATTTGGTGCCCACAAGAGGTTGGGTTAGAAGAGTCCAAGAGATGTTGGACTCTACATAAGTTGTCGCCCCCTCTCACAATCCCATCCCAAAGAATATTGCGATGCCCAAAACTATCTTTCTTTCTTATGGTAAATCAGATCTCATCTGATTCTCCACACCAAAAATATTCCTCCTTTAATCGCACAAAAGCAAGGGAATTAAGAGAAGTGGGTGGCAAGGTTTATGGATAAGGTCAAACCTTATCCATATATGGTAGCCCATTCAAATCAAATTTGAATCAACCTTTAAAGACCAGATTTTATCTATCTTTGGATGTGAGAAAAGGAGGGCAGAAAACCTTTTTGCATGAAGAAAACTTCACGCAAAATGCTTTTTGGCATGATTAGAAGTGGCATCCAATATTTGGATGGTGCATGGGAAGAGTCCATCATTACATGGACTCTAGGATTCCTTATTTGATTCAAACCAAATCATATTTGGTTTAGCCCAAATAAATAGATGAAATCCAATCTAATTAGGTTCATAAATCCTTTATCAAATCCTAATTCAATTAGAAATTGATTGAACCAAAATTCTGATCGAATCATAGACAATTCTCCCTTAGCGATTAGGTCATCTAATAACCTAATCGGATCAAACCTAATTGAATCAAATTCAATTAGATTTTATATAATCCTCTTTGCTCAATCAAATTGAGCTAATCAACAATCTAATTGCTAATTAATCCTCCATTAATTCACTAACACTTAGCAAATAAATTCGTTGCAACTTTCGTATAAGGTTAACCATCAATTGAATTGACGATTAAACCCTTGAACGATTCTCAATCATTGATCAGCCACATCATCAGTCAGAAACTTATTTTAAGTGTGATCCCGTAGGTTCAAACCTAAGCTAATAGCATAAGAATAAATTTTTGAACTAATCGATATAACCATCTAGCAATGAGATCCGATGTCTAGATAGATCGAATGATGGCGAAGCAATATTCAAGAATCTACTGGCATATGATTACCATATAATTCATCCTTTTGATCCTAATGCTCAAAAATGACTTAGGGTTTAATTGTCAACTCTGGATTAGCCATCTACATTGTATTTCAATCTTTTAGATCCATGACATAGATTACTCGGGCCTAGATTTTGCTAAATTGAAATATATTGATACATTAACTCCTACTTATTCGAAGGAGTCAATCCCATCTTGACTCATGCATCGATTTGACAAGTACTTGACTGCATCCAAAAATTTTCCGTCATGCAATTAGAAATTCAGGTAGTCCGGCATCAAAGTACAGTGAGTTGCTTGCAAATCACTATGGTGATCTCAGATCGGAGGGACACTTATACCCATACCTTTCGTGAGCTACTCTTGACAGCAAAGTATTTTGCAGTTGGTCATGTTCCATGACGATGTACTTCTACATCTCACCTGCACGTCATACCAGTGTCTCCACACCATTTGGTTACGAGGACAACTAACGCATATGGTATACAATGACTTACACTTGATATCGCTATCATCCTAGTAATAGCATATCGTTTGGTCACGAACCAGTTTAAGGATTGCATGATAAATCTTTTTTTATCGATCAAAGTAATCCTAAGAACTTCATCACAATATAGGAGTTCATTCGAAGATGTAACTTTATGACGAAAAAGATCAAATAATTTTTATTATCAATTAATTTATATATATTTATAATTAGCACAATCGTCAAATGATTGATTTTAGGATACAATTTCCAACAGACACGAGAAAGATTTGAAAGATATGGACCAAATGGAAGACATGCCTATTTATCCTTCCATGAGGAGACCGGTATTGAAAGTTGAAACTCCTCTGGTGGTGCAACAGAGGTCACTTGACTAAAAGGTTTTCTAACAACTACCCCATGACTTGATTTTAGAAAGATAACATACATCAAGAAGCACCCAAGAATTTCCCTGCCGCCTAGAGTTATAGATAAATTTTTCCATAACATCTCTTATATATTATATCTCTTCACAATGCATTCATGATTGCATCCATAGTTTCTTTTTGTTACGCTTTAAGCTGAGAAACACTGCTTGCACTTTGCTACATTCTTCTTTGCTTGGTGCTCTAGGAGGATGGAAGAAAATTGTCTTGCATTTTATTGTCATGAGATCATTGTTCTATCCATTGGCACTTTTTGACGATGAGAGCACATTAAGTAGGTTGCTTTGCTCTTAGTTAGAGGATAACTAGGAGAGATAAATGGCATGATTTGACTCGCGGCCTCACAGATGCCCATATGGTGCACTTAGGGCTTTAGAATTTGTTATCAGTATCCACAGCAGAGCTCATGTTAACTACCATTCATGACTCTGCCCCAGCAGTTGGTACCTCTCCTTTGTTCAAAAGGTATGGTAACAACATTCTCCAGATCTTCTCTATTTTTCCCTTGGACAAATGATTCTCTAAATTCCACCAACAAATTAAGCAAGAATCATTTGACCAAACAGATTTTTTTTTTAAAAAAAAAGCTTATTTATTCATGAATCATACACAATTATTTCAAATAGAAAAAAACAATTATAAGCTAAAATACGATGATTGAATGTGTTATTTCTAATGACATTGTTCCTTGTTTTTCTCTCTGGCATGTCTGTTGTCATGGAAGGAATATGTCCCTATATTAACAAAGTATTCAAACGTAAAACAAAGCTTACATTTAAGCCTCTTTGCATCTGTACTCTTTGCATATGTATCAAATTTCGCTTCAATTCAGATCCTATACCAACATTGCATGATCGTCTCTAGATCCTCTACCTACAGCAAAATTCAGTGCAATTAAGTGCTCCTCTCAGTTCTCTCAGCCTTGAACCCTTGGATTATCCCGACGGCGAACGCCTCGGAAACCCGGGAAACGGAGCCTCGGAACTCCTCCGATCTGAGGATTTGCCTCAAGGTTGCGGGGATCTCCTCGGAATCGGATCGGATGAACCAGTTCACATCAGTGGAGACAACATTGATGGTATCGGCGTTGGAGGACGCCGCCTCGGCGAGGGAGATCAGGGCTCTGAAGAGCGTGGCAAGCTTCTCGCGGCTCATGGAGACGGACGGGAGATGATAGATCCTGTAGCCAACATAGCCGGAGATTCCGGCGGCAGCGAGGAGGAGGAGCCACCGCCGTCGTCGCCTGCAAAAATCCAGCACTGCCATAGGGATTTAGAGGAATTAACCCGGCTCTCTTATTCGACTATTCCGCTTTCTCCACCCCCCACCGCCCCCCTGCGCGCGCCCCCAGAAAATATTTAAATTAACCCGGCCCTCTTAGTTAAATTAAAATATTTAAATTATTTTAAACATTAAGAAAATATTAATGTTTAAAATGAGAAAATAATGAGAAAATATTATTTTTAAAATAAATTTTTAAATATTTAAAAAAATAATTTTTAAAATAATTTGAAACTACATTGGACTGGATAATTAATAATTAAATATTATTACTTCATCAATAAAAAATATTATTAATGATTAATAAAAATATTATTTAGTAATAAATATTATTATTTGATTAATAATTAATTATTATTATTTGATTAACAATTATAATTATCAATTATTAATCAATTGTTAATTAATTATTAATAATTAATAATTAATTATATTTCAAGAAGCTGCCAGGCTGCTTGCTTCTCAGTCAAATGGCAAGTATGACAAAAGATTTACATCAATAGTTGAAGCGATTTAAAACTAAAATCTACTTATACTCTATAAATAAGCAGTAAAAAGATTAAGAAATCCTCTTCTCTTTCACGACGATTACATCTGCATTACTATATGCACAGCGTCATTCATGCATGCCAAAGTTTGCCGTATCGGTATGGATGTATATTGACCAGACAATACCGTATAAGTACTGAATTAGTGCACGGTATTGAGATAGTGAACCTGGATATACATGGATCTTTTTTCTCTTGTTAATCTATTTGTAGTTTTTACTTATAGGAAAAAACTAGTATTATCTTTCTTTTGAATTTCAGAGTTCAGAACTAGAATACAAACCACTCCCAGGTGCTCCTGCCGCCAATGCATAGGTCACATTGTCGCCAGATGATGAGGTAAGTTTTTTTTTCCCTTTTCTTTTGAGAAAAGAAGAGTTAAGTGCTGTGGTTAACTCATTTGCTCTTATCAAAATTTTGATGAACTCTGCCTTATAAGTTTCAATCAAAGAAAACATCTATTGGAAAGAGTTTATGCCGCTGCTATTTGTGTGGGTGGTATTTCTTGCAGTGCAGATAGTTAAGGTGATATATTACTTGTCTAGATTTAAAAAAATATATATTAAAAAAAATATATTGATAATAGTTAACTTTCACGTCCTCAATATCGTGTCCTTTCTTACTGTTGTCTTGATGATTGTACACTATATGCTATCTAACTTTTCATATATCTTGATTTTCTTTCCTCTGGAATACATATACAAACATATGCCACAACCTGTTCGATAGAATACTGGATTCTAAATGCTTTATAGGTATAATCTCCTTAATAGTTTTTTTTTCTTCTTCTTATACTCTCAGATACACGAGGATTATTTTGGTCAAAGACCAGATGGAAAAAGCATTATTTACACTATTATTATGAGAAGGGGTCATTTGAGTATATGCAAACAGATATATGTTGAATGTGGATCCCTATATTGTTACATTCTATGTAGGATAAGGAATAGGTGTAATTGGACCTGCTTTTGGTATATCTATCATTATTTGGGTATCACATTCACTTCTTTAGGCATCTATTGAATGAAGAAATAGGTTTAATTGTACATCTTAAAAAGTATAAAATTATCCCTTGGATAATTCAAATCAAAGTAATTTAATGTCTGACATAGCCCTGTATGACATGACCAATCGATAGAAATACTCCAACATTTATCCTACAGGAGTCATTGGAACCTTAAATCACTGGTTAACTAAATGTTCATTTAATGCATTAGATCTCATGTCTATTTTCTAATTAACAATAAATAATAGGAATATTGGATAGTTTAATACTAAAATAAATGATGCTCCCACACTTATAACTGGTCTTTGAAAAAAAAAAAAAAACTAGAGGACACTGCTAAACTGGTGTTTGTATCAATTCAACTTCATGTTTTGAAATGAGTAATCTATAACATTGTGTATTCAATATACAAATCTGGAACTAAATGATGAATATATACAAAAGTTCAGACAGTCTCGAAAAAGTATAACATAGAAACGGACTAGAAAAATTCCAAAGACACATAAAAAGAGTAGTCATTATGGAAATACATAGAAGAGAAACAGATTTATCACTATGTGAGCATGTCAGTTTACCACCATTTGAATCAGTGATAATATTTTCATGCTCACCACTCTCAATCTAACATCAACTAATATATTCTTTGATCTCTCATTTCAGCTTTATTTTGATAATCAAACTATTCGATGGAAGAATAAATATCCCTTGGCCGTCATCTATATGTTGTTTGCTTCTTTGCCACGTCATTTTTTGATCATTTTGTCTCTAATTACTTCACATAAGCTCAGCTTTACCTTCACACTAAACTAATACCTTTGCAAAGACTTGATTTCTTTAAATTTCACTTTTTTTTATACACATATCTTATCTCACAACCAAATTTCTGTGATCTAGCTACCAGAAAGGCATGCTGCTTATTTTAATACACTAATGTGACTCAAACTCCTGATAATAGCCTACGCAAGCCACAGAATTATGGTCTTAATCATTTTGAGTTCCTATTGTATCCATCTCTTATCCATCAGCATACTAGAATAATTCTCATATCAAATTATTGTTTTTTTTTTTTTAACGTAGAAATGTTCCAATGACTTGTGTTAAATCTCAAAAGCATACCATCTGATCCAGTTTCTAGATTCATAACAAGTACAATTTGAAACCAGTGCCAACATCCTTTGAATTTAGGTCGACAACACAATGGCTTTAATTGTTATTTGTTGTGTTTGGTTGCTAGTTTTCTACTGGTTAAAGGCAAGTTATCAGTTTAACCAGCAAAACAGCCATTATAAAGTGTGGATTAAAGCTCTTTGGTCAAAGTCCCAAAAAGCCATTTACGTTGCTTAACTTTATTTCATGGAGAGGCTGAAATAAATTTGAACGTGCTCTCTCTTCTCACACTTCACTTTTTCAGCTTTTCCCTAATCTACCAAGTCCTGAAATTTCAACAAAATGGTGGATAATTTTAAGCACCAGTTAGCTGGCTAGCAGGTGGTTACAAATGGTTGAATTTGAATCTATCCACTTCCTGGTTAGCCATCCAGTGTCTAAGTGATCTTTTTGATCTTCTTGATATGTGGATAGATCAATTATATCACCACTTGATAGCTTATCTGGCCAACTGACAAAATACAAATGCTTTCCATCAAAATTTAAAAAAAAAATAAAAAGACAAAATACGAATCCTACGATGTAACTGATAATGCTTCAATCTTTGGCCTAATGTGGATCAGAAGGGAACCCTGTCAAGTTGTCGTAGGAAAACAATTATTGAGCTCAGAAAATGGCATATTGGTGGAAGAAACTTGACTGATATTTTGTGTTATGCAGGTGCCAATTGCTCTTTCTGTCACACTTTATAAAGCCATCAACCTCTGCAAAGGAACGAGAACAGTTGCCTCTATGGGAAAGCAAGATATGAAATGGAAAATGCATCAGCTGCTCTACTATTTCTGTGGACTGTTAGCTCGGATAGTTGGAGGACTGCTTGGACTTGGAGGGGGGTTCATCCTGGGACCATTGTTTCTTGAAATGGGAGTTCCTCCTCAGGTTTTGCTCTCTCTTCCACCAGTTAAAGGTGCGGAAATGTTTGAATTCTGCATAATGAGAGAATAGATTTTTAAGTTAAAACATAACTTTAAAAAAAAAAGGTTAAAATATAACAAAACTGGTCAATAGAAGATCTATAGAATTGGAATATGAAAGCCATCTGAAGCTTGTAGACTTCTATGAATGGAAAGCATCCATTAATTTTATGAACAACAAAAAAATTCCATGATAATATATACAATTCATGGCCCTTGGTGGCAAAAGCTGAAAACTAAAGATTTTGGACATCACGGTCAGTCGGTTGTAGTGTATATATTTGTGGATAGTTACTAAACAATTGGTCAAGATTGCACAAGTTGCTCTCTGTGTTTGAAATGGAATGCATACATTTCATGCATACTTTTTAAGTCATTTTGATGCTGACAAAATGAACTACTGCTTTGAAAAATTTCAGAGGCTTTTAATGATGGCTCTCTATTTTTTGGTCTAAGCAATTGTATTTTTTCTTTTTTTGGACTCAAAGATTTCTTAGTTCCCACGTATAGTGTTATTAATGTTGTCATATGTGTTGTAGGTTGCAAGTGCAACATCAACATTTGCAATGACATTTCCATCACCGATGTCCGTCATACAATATTATCTTCTTGACTGCTTCACTGTCCCATATGGTAAGCAACATTGTCATCAATTTTACCCCCAGAGAGCTATAATATTAGCTCCTGCAACTTTTGGAATCTTAACAACTCTTGACTGTTTTATTGCTGCAGCTGCATGCTTTGTTTTTCTGGCAACTGTGGCTGCCTGTTAGAAGGTTGATGGTACTCCTAGGCCGAGCATCGCTGATCATCTTCATTCTGGCTTTGACCATCTTTGTGAGTGCAATTAGTTTAGGTAAATATTGTCAATTCTTTTGTCAAGGAAATGTTTCTAATGCATGGCCTCTAATCTCTAATAATCTAATGTCACTGCAGGTGGTGTTGGTATTGCACACATGGTCGAGAAGCTGGAAAGGAAGGAAGATATGGGTTTCAAGAACCTGTGCTACCACTCCAAATCACTTCAGTTCAAAGTCTTTTAAAGTTTTAAAGATGTAATGGTGATATTTATGTCTTTCTTTTTCCCACAGCTAGGTATTTGTCTACTTGAATCTTGAGTCTGTCGGTAAGGTGGTGAAATCTTTGTTCTTGTAACCATGGCAGCTGAAACTTCGCATCCTTTCTTCCATATATAAAAGTAGATGCTTCATTTGCATAGAAATTATAGCATAATATCTAATAACAAGTGCAGGGTTTAATTTATTCATCACGAATGTCATATAAGGTCTAAGATAAAAAGAGAAGTACAGAACTTTCTATTCCAACTTCACAGGTAAAATGAACCTAACACAATCATTTGCATTTTAGGGAAAACAGAGGCTAAGATTAACTCTGTAGATTTCTACTTCCACCAGTCTCTGATTTCTAAAAGTCCTGCCAAGGTTATATTGAGACTTGGCACTGGAAATCTGCCATAGTCTACATCATGGTTTAGTTCTCTTAGTATCATGACCTAACAACTTATTGTTCTCCAATCTCAATGCTATACTTCCATGTGGTCATGGCATGAAGATATACTCTTCCAGAGTCAACTCATAGGCTTCAAGAAGAAGGCGCAATTGCAGCCAGTAAGAAACCGAGTGGCATCTGAAAGCCAAAGATTGAATCAGAAAATCCGTTTTTCTTCAATTTACCTGAAAGAGGTATGAATGTTAGCTCTTGAGTGTTTATCCTGCATTGATTTTCCTTTCATTTGCAACCTATGTCCTTGCTTATTTATCATTCCAATTAAAACTAACCTCACTAGAAGATCAATTTCCATGAAGAATTACCTTTCTCAATGTATTTTGGCATTAGAAAAACAACAAAACTCTAGAGACTCTTGAGGAACTTACTAAGTTGTTTACTAAATTTGACCATTTGTTTTTGTCATCTGAGACCTTGACCAAGTTATAATGCCTCACAAGTTCAGAACATTTAATAATGGTTGGATCGTTCATTTGGGAAGCCCAAGCAAATTTGCTAAATATAAGTTGGGATATACATATCCTACTGAAACCGTGTGGGCGTACAGCCCTCCCTTTCCCCTCAGAAGGAATAGTCGATACATGGGACAGGGAGGCGAATAAATGATATATAAGTAATAAATCTACGAAGCATTTAAAATTTTAAATCTCTTTTATAGGCATATCTTACCTTCCAAAGAATAAAAAATGGTTTGGATTATTTATCTGGATGGCCCAAATTGTCATTTCAAAGGAAAATAAATTGAATATACGTTACAAACATTCCCCCAATGCGGATAATGGAATATACGAAATTAAAAGTATTTGGGAGTTTCTAAGGAAGTCACTTTCATCAAAAAATAAAAAATAAAAATAGATCATGTCACAAGCGCAAGAGACCAGAAACTGACAAAGGAAAACGAAAATTTGTTGCTTCCCGGTTGTTTTACTTGCTTTTCATGCAGATCTGATTGACATAACCTATGAAAACATTTTGCAACATTTAATTAACTGGTATCTGTTAGGTTATTATTTTCCCTGCAAGTTCAAACCCCCTCCCAGGTTCGAATAACAAACGAAATATTAAGTCAAGATTCCAGATCAACTTGTACAGACCAATCACAGTATAGTAGATACAATAACGTTCTATAGCCTAAAAATACTAACAGAAGATATTACTTTTTGCAAAAAATATGAAGAAAAAGGAGTTATAGGGATCTAATAATACAGATGACAACAAATCATTGAAATGTTGCACGGCAGTCCTGATTGTTTTTCTGCAACCTTTTCTCTGCCCCACGCAATTGCCTCAAACCAAAATTGATATCTCAAGATGCTTGAGCTTCATGGAAGCAGGACTTGTAGCTTTAAGGGGCAAGACACCACAGAATCCACTGTACAAGAGCTAACTGGTATTTGCACAACAATGGTCCGAGTTGGGCACAAAACTGATATTCCACAACAAGTGCTATCAATGCAACGAATGGATCACCCTCCTGCGTCCTCCAAAGGCCCAAATCTGCCAAAATAATAAAGGATGAGTTTTGTGGAATTTGAACCTACATCCTTGTACAACTGGAAAGATTGATCTCATAAGAGAAAGGGGTGGCGTTAAATGTTTACATTTTTTGCATGAACTAAAGCTTGAAACTGTTAAAAACTGACCAAACAGAGGTTTAATCAATCAGCTGAAATTGAGCTTGCAACTTGAAACTTGAGTGTGATAATCAAGCTCTGAAGACGTTGATATTGTCTGAAAATATGAAGGATGTAGATAGAAAAAGGCAGGCACATGAAGGAAAAAAACGATTGGTACATAGTTTACTCCTTACTATGTCTTATCAGGAAAGAATTTTTGAGATCAAGAAAGCAATAGGGTGATAGAATAAAATGGCTAGAACAAGATAATCCTAGCAGATGTGGGAACCAAGTCATGCCCCTTTAATCTAGCTAACCTCTAAGCACCAATCTCAAATTCATATCCAGACATTTCAAGCTAGCTAGACTGATTACACACATCTTGTAACTAAAAGGCTCAAATTGATGATAAACCACCCTTACATTGAAGGGCTAATAGGGAGAACCAAAAAGAGAGAGAGAGAGAGAGAGAGAGAGACTCAGTTGTTAACAAGGAAAATAGAACATCCAGCAGGTGTGACTGACACAGAATCTAGATGCCTGGACTCCATTTTGTAGTTCAAATTCGAAATTGGTTGAGATTCTTTTTTAAACTGTCAGAAACAAACTTGCAGAGAAAACAGCAAGAAAAGAGACAAAATAAATTTCATTTCGAGAGAGTAAATAAAGAAATGATATGACCCATAGTGGAAGTATAAGAAACTTCATTTCTAGTCATAGTGCACCCTAACCATAACAGCTACTATAAAGGCCTCCCTTGATATGATTCCAAAGTATAAATGATGCCATTTAACAGCTTCAACAAACTCTTAAAATATCTTCTAAAAGTTCCAATGGTGAAATCTTATTATTGATTAACAGACTGGATAAGAAGGTACCTTTAGGCTTTGTCCCAACTTCCTGTGCATAAGGCACTCTATCAGATGACAAACCTAGCAGCTCATACAGCCCTCATGAGGGTTTTGCAGAGTACCCAAATTTAGGACTACCTAAGAAAAAAGAAAAATATAGATGATCCAACACCCTTTTTCCATAAAATTTAGCAAAATGATAAAAAAACAACCAAAGCAAGAAGAAGGGAGGATGAACAAACCAAAGCCATGGTCTCACTAACTACAAAGATTGGACTATGGCTGAAGTTCTATCCGAAACTCCAAAATCAGAATGTGTACTTTCATCGAAACTCAATTCCAAGTTGGGTGAGTTTTGAAATTCTAGCTAAATTAATTTTTGCAACCAAAATCATTGTCTATATGGGTTGCTTATGACTACAACTTTATTTATTTATTTATTTATTTCAATATGAATTCTGAAACAATATATTCAATGATCCTAATCAATAAAAATACTTTAAACTGATTTTTCTTGATTTTTCTTTAATTTTTTTATTTTTCCTAATACGAATTGTTGTTTGGATTTCTTTATAATTTTCAGCCAAAACTATCCATGCTAGAGCCTAAAGCAGCAAAACTAAACCAAAGTTTTGAACCTTGGACCGGACATCAACTTAATGTATGAACAATCCGATGAGGAAAGAAATTAATTTGTCAAGCAACACTCTTTTCTTGTGCCAAGGTAACATCAAAATTGATTTGGAAGTAAAATTTTTCTTGCGTATGTAGTAGGCGATATTACTTAAGTCCCTATAAGCTACTTTTGCATGTTTCTTTTAATTCATTTCTTTAGGCTACACAAACTAAATCTCCATATAGATCACACCATTTATTATGAGATGAGAGGGAAAAAGAAGGAAGCCCATTTTTGATTCATTAGCAAATTAAAGCCACAGACCGCTATTGACCGTCACAATGGCCACCAAAAACCAGGATGAAGCTTAAATGACTAGAAATTTCAAAATTAAAGTACTAACTTTATACTACAGCAATTCATGAAATTAGGTAATCAACAACATTAATTACATAATAGAACAACAGTAACAGAAGATGTATTATAAATCTGAGACAGTATCAAGTGCCAACGATAGATTTTTTTTGACACCAGAATATATGTTTACAATGAAGGAGTAGCGGGATCAAATAGCATAATTCATGCTTCAATAAAATTATTATATCTATTTCACTTCGGACAATCAATGATTTAAAAATGGCACTTACAATAATTGGTAATGTTGTATGTGGCTCATTGTACATGCAAATAAGAAGAAATAGAGAGAACTTAAATTTTTGAACAGTAAAATTTTAGTGAAAATCAAAAGAACGGGCATTTCTCATGACGGAAATAAGGAAAAGGTCATCAAAAGCCTTAACTGAAAGTTTTAAGAGAATTTCACATGATTATAAAACATAGAGAAGCACCAACGCACCTCCAAATTCTCTTAAAACCAAGGGCCTTCTTATAGAAAATATAGTGACTTCTATTATCCCCTTCCCTGAATGTCTCATCGAATAACCCAAACTGGTAAATCAATTATTCTCAAGCGAGCAAGACCATTAACAGTGATGACTAAATGCATCTCCATCCACCACAAAAAAATAATGATCCTCTGTTTCTTCAAAATTTTATGCTTTCTGTGGACGGCTGTCTGATAAGTACACCAATTACATTTTCAAGGTTAACCACCTTTTCTTCCTACCCCACTTCTAAGATTGCAATCCTTGTCATACAATAATTTCAGCTGACGAAGTTCTAGATCTTGAACGATCATAGATTTCTTAGATAATTAAATAAAATCATCTCTGGATGTAAAAACATAATGATCTAAGCTTCAAGATGGCAACCATATCTCATGAACAAAATGTAGCCTTTAAATTCAAAATAAAATGATCCTGATAACTAGTATTTTTTACTTGAAAAAAGCTAAAATGCATACAATCTAATGTCTATTTGACATGAGGGTTATAGGACACGTTTGGTCTTGGAGAAAGAAATGAATCAAATCCAAGTACATTATAGAACTTATTTCTACAAGCAACATGCATGCACTATCAATAATTTTTACAATGGGATTTGTATGATTGATCTTAAAGCTAGAATTTTCTCCCTGACATCATCCAAAGCCCAAGAATATTATTTTGTGCCAAAATCATGTGTGGGCATCAATACAGAAATACCATAAGAAGGAGATTGGAGCTTGAGAAAATTTCATGGTAAACTAGTCTCTGTAAACTATTTCATTAATATCTCTAGCATGTCTCACTCATATAATGAAATAATAAATACAATAATAAATATAAGTTCTAGGTACAATTTCAGCATATGCTATACCTATTTTACTCTGGAAAAAAAAAAAAGAGATAATATATAACTGTGGATTATAAACTTTGCCAAGATTATTTCCTAAAACAAATTGTTGACTTCATATAATATTTCCATTTTCCACTATATTTTTCATTGAAGATTGTTTAGAGTTGCATAGGAATTTGTTTTTCCAAATAAAAAAGAAATGCATACCTCAGCTACCAGTGTGTCCCACACATAACAATCCCCATTGGAGTATCCAGCAAAAATGAGTCTACCTGATATTAAGAAGGCAATGGATGTACAATGGGGACATCATTATCATTACAATCATGCTGTTGACCATAAACCTGAAGTTGATGCCCTGTCCCCATGTCAAATAACTGGCACGTGCCATCATCAGAGCCAGTCCCAAATCTTTGTCCATCAGGAAAAAATTTGACAGCATTAACATCCCCCTCATGACCATGATAAGTTCGAACTGCTGGACTAGCTTTTCAAGTATCCCACGGTCAAGCAGTAGCATCGCACGAACCGGAGAAACATATTTGAATTTGAAGAGTTGACTGCGACACTGGAGATGAAAAACACAAGTTGTTTTCAATAATATGATTATCTTAAAGTAAAGAATCAAAACCGGATTTCTTTTGTTCAAAATGAAACAAATATGGAAAGATCATATGTAAGTCTCTGTTTGCAGGAACATCGTGTTTGCAAAAGCATCATAGTTCGCGTATTTACGAGTGAATCCATATTACATGCAACTCCAGAGCAAGCAAAGGAGCAAGCACTACCTGAATATTTGAATGGAATGTTCGACCAGTTCCTTGAGAGTGCCCAAGAGAGTTTTAACATTTTTGAGAATGAAAGAGTGGTGCGTTCTAGTTCGTTCACCATCTTATTTTCATTGGGTTTTAGAAAACAGCTCCATTAATGACATTGTATACAGCACTAAGGAGCCTATGCACCAATCCTTACCGCCCACCATCTGAAAGCAGATGGTCCAAGAGGTAAGAACTAAAAAAAACCTTAATCTTCCACTTTTTTATAAGATCCAGATCTTCTCCAATCTCAAATTGAACTGGAGAGGGCATATCTTCCATTCATGACCATTTGCGACTGGTGCGGGAGCCATGGTTGGAAAAGATCCACTGCAGGTGTATACACAGCACCTTATCCAATCGCAGCAATCATGCCCATCATAGATGGCTGTGATTGGAAGCTTCGTGCAAGCCTTGACATGAGAAGATCTTCACCATTTAATATAAGATTATATTAAGAGAAGTAGGGGATGAATGATTGATCTTCTTTTGCGATGCTAACCTTTGGATTGTGCTTTTCACAAATTTCACACTCGAATCTCCTTCTTCCATCTGCCTGCACAGATCTCGAAGTGGCTATTGTGCAATCCAATGATTGATGTTACGAAGAAGAGGAATCATTCTTCCATGCAAAAATACAATCCAGACCTAAATAATAGCTTATCCACCAGCCACTGCTAGTTACAGATATAATGGATAGTCGGAATTGTACGTCTATAATGGTTGCTATGATAGTTGATCCCTAAAATCATTATCGGAATCTCTGCTCCTCATGCACCACACAAAATGCACCCAAGCCTCATGCAGATAAGGCTGCTGCAGACAAGAGCTTGGACAATATCTGAAATGGTCACAGCTTTAAGATTTGAATGAAAAAATTGATTCATTTAATTGTTATCAGACATGTATGTCAAAATTTAGGTTTGGTCGGATTGGAATTGATTTTTGTGACTGAATTCTTTTTTGTCTAGTGGCATCTAGCTCAGTGGATAAGATCTAGATTCAACTTGCCGACAAACATTTTTGAATAGAGAACTGTGTCAAGATTTGAGGCGCAGGCCTAGCTCAAATTGCAGGCTATAGTCTTCTGATAAGGTGAAGTTTGGGTTTCATCTGCTTGAATTGCCATACTTCTCTGCACAACGGAGATGGACATGGTGCATAAAGATATATATCCTCTAAAAGAGAATGGATGAATGCATGACCAGGGATTGTTGGATGCTGTGATCCATCCAAGACCCTTTAGTATGTCCTTACAATTTAGGTTCAATAACACTAAAAAGGGCAAATCTTGGTGTAATAATAATTCCGCTCCATGATGACCAGGAGATTAAAAGCTTTAAATATGAAAACAGCCTCTTCACCAGAAAAGATAAAATAAAGCTATGTACATCTAGCCCTCCCTAAATCCTAAAATGGCAAGAGTCTAATGCACTAAGCTATCAATAGATATCCCAAATACTAGCCTATTAGATCCAAGCATAAGCCTTAGCATTATTCTGCTAGTAGCAAGTACATCAAGTAGGCAGCAAGGTATGTTGGAATCTATCTTGGAAATGTCAATGTATTTACATTGTGTTAACATGAATAGAAACTACCACCTTTACAGGCCAAGTTGGATTGGATTTAGGATTTGTTTTATTAATATCAGACTTTAAAGGGGTCAATTAAAGTCAGCAATGACTCCAATGGAAAAAAAGCATAATGATTAGCCAACTTGATTGCATCATGAACGTAATGCAAAAAAATAACCATGGTAATAACACAGAGTGATAAACAACTAGATTCTCTAAAAGGTTTGAGGTTAAAAATAAAAATCCTCTTGTATTTTGCACTAACTTACAAATACCTCCTTGCATTTTGAATTGCTGAAATGTCCCTATGCATTTTGTTTCTTATTGCCCAAATAGCTTCAAAATCCACCCAATTTACATGTTGAAACCCATAGGAATCCCTCACAACTATATATGTAATTGTTGCAATATATACATCAAAATAGCAGTCAGATGTCCATGAGTTATATTAGATGTGATCAAAATTGCTAGATTCTGAATTCATTTGAGCAATATGGAAAATACAAGATTCACATTACTGCAATTCAAAATACAGAGAACTATAGATAAGTCTCCAACTCTATTTTCAACTTAAAAGCAGCTTCCCAAATGAATTTTATATAAAAGTACCTATCCATTCCAAACATAAATTTAAAGCAACTATCTATTTTGGCTGAAATTATCTTTATACCCTTATACCTTTTAAAATACTGCAATATTACATTATTATAGTACAGTATTTCTTTACAGTAAGGCAATATTACATTATATTAGTGTAGTATTCTTTTATAATAATGCAGTATCGCTTTATTATATTATATTAATATAGTATTCTTTTACAATAAGATAATATTACATTATATTAATGTAGTATTTTTTATGATAATACAGTGTTGCTTTATTGTATTATATTAATACAGTATTCCTTTACAATAAGATAATATTATATTATTATAGTATAGTATTACTTTATTGTAGTATTATTTTACAACTGAAAGAATAATACTCTACAAGCCAATCGCATATGGGATGCGATAGGATTTTTATTATAATTTATCTTCCAAACTCATGTAATTGATATTAATATTATTAATAAAATAGATATTTTTGATTCATTATATGCTGCATCTTATTAATTTTAAGATTATAATAAACCCCATAGGTCTGGACAATGGTTTTAGGACCGTGAAAAGATCACACTAGTGAGACCTAAATCCTTGATAGTCCTAACTTAAAACATTCCTAGTCCTTGGTACATTGAGTCGAGGATCAATGATATCGGTAAGACTGACATGTCCTGTGTATGCTCAAAAATGAGAGTGATTGATCTCACAACCATTTGTGTAGGGACACTAATACAAGGATATAGATGCTCATTAGAGAATGAGTTCACTGAAATGACCTACGAGAGAATATCGGATGGAGTTTTATTTATATGTCAACAGATAATTCTCTAGTGGGAGTTGTATAAGTGATCCTTTGACCTGAGATCACCATGGTATCTTGTGTACATAGATCTATATTTTGATTCACTACCTAACTTGGTTCTTTGATCCTTGTGTGAGATGTTATGGATATGGTGAAGTATACATGAAGGTTGTAAGTGATCAATAAGGGATCAGTCATTCCTAATAAGGAGAGCAAATATCCTATGTGATCTCATAGATCGATGATTCGGAAGCCTTTGGCCAAAGCAGGATGATAATTAGAAAAAAATTTCTAATATATCATCAACTGAATCATCGCCTTCAGATCGAGATACATAAAGATAAATGATTGGGTTTGATATATTTTCATGCCCACAGCTCATCTGGGATGTTGTTTGACTGAAGGATTGAATTACATAGAAACTTACCACCGAAGGGTATTTTGATAATTTTCACCAAAATTTTAAATCTTTCGGATAGTCATGACACGTTGCTAGACGTCAATCTTAACTTGTGGGTTTGAAAAAATTGAAAAAATTTGATTCTGAAATCAATTTGAAAGAGTCCAAGTTGATTGAGACCCTTCGGGTGACCTAATCTCATCAAATTAGAGTTACATCGAAAGTTTGGATCCACTGCTGGCTAGATTTGGAATCCAATGGATCACACATTTGAGATTTGACCTTGGTCTAATTTAATTAGAGTTTAATGTAAATTCTATGGGTTAATTTGATATGCTAGCACATTGTATTAACCCAGGTTCCCAAATTGGTTTAGATCAAAGTGTTTGAGCTAACCTAGATCAGTTGGCATTGATCTAATGGATTAGGTCAATTTAAATTGGATTCTTGTCCAACTTGAACCAGTTTCAAGTGGAGTCCTCCACGTCCACCAAAAGCAACGACAAAAAATAAATGCCGCCCACCTTAAATTGGCGAGTAAAGTGGAGAGTCCTTAATGAAGGCTCTTAACTAATACGCGTTACTTTAAATTTCCGATTAGTTCTCTGATGATTTAATGCCAAAATTTATTGAATTTTTTATGGCACGCAGAAGACAAAGAGTCCTTCTCCAAGTGATTGGATCATTAAAAATTTACTTGATGAATTTATTTGACGCGTGCAAAGTTGGAGCGCCAAAGGTTGGCGCCCCTTCATCCCATGTGACGTCCCTTGGTCCTCTATTTATAGGGAACGCTCTAGATGGCTTCTGGCTGAGATTTTTGAGTGAACCAGAGAGAAGGAACATGAAAATCATAAAAAAAATTTGAAAAAATTTTGAGAAAAAAAAATTTGAGTGGCAAAAGTTGCTACAAAGGTGGTAAGATTTTCAGCAAGTGTTGCTGGAATGCCTTAAGATTTGATTTTTGCATGTGTTGGAGCCAAAAATTAAATCTTAGGTTGTATGAATCTGAAGAGTGTCTTCTTGGTGTTGTTCTGGTGGTGAGAGTGAAAGCAACTGGACTTTGATGCGATCGTGATGCAAGTTCGAAGCTGGCAGTATTCTTAAGAAGACCAGGCTGCAGCAGCGCACCGATTGGGAAGAACCTTGATCAATTTTTGTGTGGATCACCGCTGGAGGACTTCTACTTTGGAGTCTCGTAGAGAACACCAACGTGCCGCTTTTTCATATTGGTCTAAGTATAAAATTCTATCTCTTTGCATGCTTGATTTTACTTTGATAGATATTGACAAGGTGATTCTAGGATTTGGATTCCAGCTCGATAATTTTATTTGATAAAATTATTGATTTGTATGTTTTTAAAATTTTTAAAAATTACTTTTCGCTATATGGCTGAAACCCAAAAATGGTATCAGAGCCATCCTTATCTGATTCGATCAAACAAGTGCAAAGCTACTGCATAGAATTGTTCTTGTGCATATCTTGCCAAAAAATTTGCATTGTTTTTAGCATTAATCCATAAACTCAAAAATTATTTTTGACTTTATATATGTCATGATGTTAAATTTTAGTTATTAAATTATAAATTTATGATAATTTTGAAATTTATATTATCATGGTTGTATGATGCTTAAATTGATGCATTGTCAAGGGTGTAATGCATGCCTAATATAATTAGGGTTTGCTATATTTTTCGATATGCTTGTCATATATTTTGATCTCAATTGCACCCTTATATGTTTTTGGCATGATTGTTTGATTGCTATTTTGAATAGATGAAGCATGTCAAATTGCATAATTTATAGTATACATTTTATGCGCTTATAGTTAGAATGTGCTGAGACCTGTTTAAAGTCCTTCGTAAAAATTATATTATGTTGTAATATCAGGATTCACTTTTAAATCAAAAATCGAATTCTTAAGATCAATTGGTGTCGAGAAAAGTATGAAAGGTGATTTTTTAATTAGGTCGTATGCTGGCCTGGCCAACTCTGTTGGTGTCTAGAAAAGTTACGAGGAGCCTCCCACCTACTTACCTGGCCAACTTGATCTTGTTGATTTTCAGACTTAGATTGATTAGACATTACAAGAGCCTTCCTTCAAACTTGATCGATAGAGTATGTCAAAATCTTAGTGAGCTTATTGTGCTATCCACAAAGTTTACTAATAGAAATTGGTATGATGTTGATCAAGTGCATATTGATGCTTATGGCATATTGAATGGTGTTGCTTTGTTGTGCTATCTACAAAGATAGCATTGTTTAAATATAACCATATGGGATTGAAGGGTCGACTTAACTAGAACACTATAATTTATTGTGCTATCCATAAGACTATGTGATCTTGAGGCTAGAATAAAAGATGTTGAGAATTGTAAAGGTACAATTGATAAAGAATTATCTACTCTTAAACTCATGAATGCTTGTTGTGCTATTACAAAGTGTTTGTGAGGAATAGGGATCTCAATCCCACTGAGAGATATTAGTATGTTTTTCGATTTTCATATTTGAGGGGCATGAAGTTCGATAAAATAGTGGGAGACACAATTAGATAAAAGTCCTAATCTAGTTGTGAATGTCTTCATGAGTTATCCGCTTATATTGTGTTCTTGTCATTGTAGATTAACTACACTCATGGCATCCTCACTATCACTTAGAGGTATCCTAGACGTAAACAAATTGACTGGACCTAACTATATCGACTGGTTAAGGAACTTGAGAATTGTTCTCATTCAGGAGAAAGTCTCCTACATTCTGGATACACCTGCTCCAGATTCTCTTGGGAAAGATGCTTCTGAAGAGAAAAAGACCACACACAAGATGTGAAAAGATGACAGTGTGACTGTCAAATGTATCATGCTTGCCTCCATGAGCAACGAGCTCCAGAGGCAGCATGAGAATATGGACGTTCCCTCTATTCTCCTTAATCTTAAGGAGTTATATGGGGAGCAAAGTCGAACTGCTCGATATGAGATATCGAAGCAATTGTTCCATGCTAGTATGACTGAAGGCTTTTCCATGCAAACGCATGTCTTAAAGATGATTGATTTGAGCACTCGTTTGGGACAGCTGGGTTTTGCCATAAATGGTGAACTGAGCTAGGATTTGATCCTACAATCTCTCTATGACTCCTTTTCTCAGTTTGTTATTAATTATCATATGAATAAACTGAACACTAGCCTACCTAAACTGCTGAATATGTTGAAAACAGCAGAGAGCCATTTCAAGGATGAAAAGGCTAAGATTCTTCATGTTGATAAGATCAGCAAGAAGAAGGCAAAGAAAGATTCTAAAAAAAAGTTGAACTTTAAGGTTAGCATCTCCAAGAAGAAGGTGAAGAAGGTCTTCGCTAAAGGTACTTATTATCACTATAGCAAGGAAGGCTATTGGAAGAAAAATCGCAAGAAGTACCTTGCAACCGTGAAACAGGCAAATATTGCTAAATATTTGTATATAACACAAATTAATTTATCATTAAGTACTTCATTCTCAGATTCTTAGATATTGGACCGCCTATGGTTCACGCCTTTGCAAATCGTTGTAAGGTCTACAGAAAATAAGGAATCTGAATAAAGGTGACTTCAAGCTGTTCAGCACTAGTGGAGAGTCCATCAGGCCGAAGCCATAAGAACCAGGATTTTGAAGTTGCCTTCGGACAGAGTTTTGAAACTGAAGATCCGTTATTATATTCTAAATATTGTTAGAAACATTATTTTTGTAATGTTGTTATTGGAACAAGATTTTGAAATAATTGCAAAGAACAATAGTTGTTCTATATACTTTTCTAACGAATATTATGAAAGTGCTTTTATTGATAATGGTCTTATGTTTCTTTCACTTAATAATAATGTGCTTCATGTTGAAAATATGAAAAAAAGAAAGAAAGAGGATGTGAATGTCACATACCTCTGGCACTGTCGATTTGACCATATAAATGAGTCAAGAATTAACAAGTTATACAAAGATGATTTCTTTGGTCCTTATGATTATAAATCATATGAAACTTGTGAATCTTGCCTCATGGGTAAAATGACCAAGACTCCATTTACTGAACATGGAGATCGAGCGAGTGACATTTTGAACCTTGTACATACTGATGTGTGTGGTCCAATGTCGACTCAAATCAAAGGTGGATACTCTTACTTCATCACGTTTACTGATGATAGGTCAAGATTTGGATATATATATTTAATGAAATACAAATCTGAAGCCTTTGACAAATTTAAAGAGTATCCAAAAATGACGAGAAACAAACTGATAAAAGTATTAAAACTCTTCGATCGGATCGAGGAAGAGAATACTTATCTAGTGAGTTCTTCGATTATTTGAAACAAAAAGAAATACTCTCTCAATGGACACCTCCTTATACTCCATAATTAAATGGAATTGCGGAAAGGAGGAATTGCACCTTATTAGATATGGTGCGGTCCATGATATGTTTCACGGATCTTCTATCATTTTTTTAGGATACGCCTTAGAGACTGCAGCATATATTTTAAATAAAGTACCTTCGAAATCTGTTTCTAGCACTTCATACGAAATATGAAAAGTGAAAAGACTTAATCTTAAGCATCTTAAGATTTGGAGTTGTCCAGCTTATGTGAAAAATGTTGATGGACATAAACTAGATGCTATATCAGAAATGTGCAGATTTGTAGGTTATCCCAAGGAGAGTATAGGATACTACTTCTATAATCCTACTCAACAAAAGGTGTTTGTTGGTAGGCAGGCCATTTTCTTAGAGAAAGAGTTTATCCAAGGAGGCAGTGGGAGATCTGTTGAACTTGAGGAAGTTCACTATCCAGGATTTATCAAATAGTTCTCAACCAGATGTACCCATTGTTCAGACACAGCCACTACACACACCTCTCCGAAGGTCGAGTAGAGTGCGTAGTATACTACTCAGGTATGGTTTGTCATCGAGAATGACAATATAACCCACATCATTGAGAATGATGATCCTATGACCTATTCGAAAGCTGTCATCAGTAGTGACTCTGACAAGTGGCTAAATGTCATGAAATTCAAAATGGACTCCATGTATACCAACCAAGTGTGGACTTTGGTTGATGCGCCTGAGGGTGTGACCCCAATAGGCTGCAAATGAGTCTTCAAAAAGAAGATTGGAGCAGATGGCCAGGTAAAGAATTATAAGGCCAGGCTAGTGGCAAAAGTTTCAGATAAAAATAAGATGTTGATTATAAAGAAACCTTTTTGCCAATAGCCATGCTCAAGTTTATTCGGATAATGCTTGCTATTACAGCATACCATGACTATGAGATCTAGCAGATGGACGTCAAGATTGCCTTCCTCAATGAAAACCTTAAGAAAGAAGTCTATATGACTCAGTCAGAGGGATTTGTCTCAAATGAGAGAGCAAATCAGGTATGCAAGCTGAATAGATCTATTTATGGATTAAAACAAGCATCGAGGAGCTGGAACATCTGTTTTGATGAGACAGTCAAATCGTTTGACTTCATCAAAAATATGAATGAATCTTGTGTGTACAAAAAGACTAGTGGGAGTAGTATTATCTTCCTAGTCTTGTATGTGGATGACATACTGCTTATTTAGAATGATATCCCGATGTTGCAATCGGTCACAACTTGGCTATCACAAAAATTTTCATGAAAGACTTGAGTGAAGTGTCCTATATACTTGGTATAAAGATCTATAAGGATAGATCGAAAAGGATGCTAGGCTTGTCCCATTGAGGTGCATTGACCTTGTGTTGAAGAGGTTCAACATGGAGAAAGTAAAAGAGGTTACTTGCTCAAAGGTCATGGCATACAACTCTCTAAGAAGATGTCTCCTAAGACACTTGAAGAGAGAAATAGAATAAGTTCTATTCTTTATATTTCGGCAGTAGGATCAATTATGTATGCTATGTTATGTACCAGGCCTAATGTTGCTTATGCCTTGGGCATTGTAACAGATTTCAGACTGATCCCGAGGAAGATCATTGAAAAGCTGTGAAAAACATACTCAAGTACTTGAGAAGGACTAAAGATATTTTTCTGATATATGATGGATCTGATTTAAAACAGAAAGGTTATAACCGATTCTAGTTTTTAATTTGATCCAGATAAAAGCAAATCCATATCTGGTAATGTATTCACCTTGTATGATGATGCAGTAAGTTGAAAAAATTCCAAACAACAAACTGTTGCTGACTCGATCACTGAGGTTGAGTATATTACTGCAAGTGAGGCTGCTAAGGAGGCTGTCTGGATGAAGAAATTCATCACTAAGTTGGGTTGATTTCGGAGATTGAACAACCAGTGCCTCTTTATTGTGACAATATTGAGACAGTTGCTCAAGCCAAAGAATCAAGATTTCATCATAAATCCAAGCACATCCTAAGACGGTTCCACTTCATTTGGGAGATAGCCGAAAGATGCGATGTGATCATGAAAGAGTTGACACCAAAAACAATAATGGACCCGTTCACTAAGGCCTTGTCAATTAGCAGTTTGACAGCCATCTTGATAGTATGGGTATCAAATATAGGGCGATTGGCTTTAATGTAAGTAGAAAATTGAAAGAATAATGCCCTACAAACCAATCGCATATGGGATGCGATAGGGTGTTTATTGTAATTTATCTTCCAAACTCATGTAATTAACATTAATATTATTAATAAAATAGATATTTTTGATTCATTATATGCTGCATCTTATTAATTTTAAGATTATAATGAACCTCATAGGTCTAGACTATGGTTTTAGGGCCGTGATGAGATCATGCCAGTGAGATCTAAATCCTTGATAGCCTTAATTTAAAATATTTCTAATCGTTGGTACATTGAGTCGAGAATCAATGATACCAGTAAGACTGGTATGTCCTATGTATGTTCAAAAATGAGGATGATTGATCTCACAACCACTTGTGTGAGGACACTAATACAAGAATATGGATGCTCATTAGAGAATGAGTTCACTGAATTGACCTACGAAAGAATATCAGATGGAGTCTTATTTATATGTCAACTGATAATTCTCTAGTGGGAGTTGTGTAAGTGATCCTTTGACCTGAGGTCACCATGGTACCTTGTGTACATGGATCCATGTTTTGATTCACTACTTAGTTTGGTTCTTTGATCCTTGTGTAGGGTGTTCTGGATATGGTGAAGTGTGCATGGAGGTTGTGAGTGATCAATAAGAGATCAATAATATGTGATCTCATAGGTCGATGATTCAGAAATCTTTGATCAAAGCAGGATGATAATTAGAAAAAATTTCTAATATATTATTAACTGAATCATCGCCTTCAAATCGAAATACATAAAGATAAGTAATTAAATTTGACATATTTCTATGCCCACAGCTCATCAGAGATATTGTTTGACTGAAAGATTGAATTACATAGGAGCTTACCACCAAAGGTTATTTTGATAATTTTTCATCAAAATTTCAAATCTTCCAGATGGTCATAACACGTTGCTAGACGTCAATCTTAACTTGTGGGCTTGATAAAATTGAAAGAATTTGATTTTGAAATCAATTTGAAAGAATCTAAGTTGATTGGGACTGTTCGGATGATCTAATCACATCGAATTATGGTGACATCGAAAGTTGGATCTACTGCTGACTAGATTTGGAACCCAATGGATCACATACTTTGGAATTTAGCCTTGGTCTAATTTAATTATTTAATATAAATTCTATGGGTTAATGTAATATACTAGCATATTATATTAACCCAAGTTTCCAAATTGGTTTAGATCAATATGAGCTTACCTAGGTATTAACCTAGGTTAGCACTTTGAGCTAACCTAGACTAGTTGGCTTTGACCTAATGGGATTGGGTCAATTTAAATTGAATTTTTATCCAACTTGAACTAGTTTCAAGTGGAGGAGTTCTCCACATCCACTAGAAGACACGGCAAAAAATAAATTCCACCCACCTTAAATTGGCGGGTGAAGTGGAGAGTCCTTAATAAAGGCTCTTAATTAATACGCGTTATCTTAAATTTTCGATCAGTTGTCCTATGATTTAATGCCAAAATTCATTGAATTTTTTATGGCATGCAGAAGACAGAGTCCTTCTGCTCTAAGTAATTAGATCACTAAAAATTCACTCGATGAATTTATTTGGCATGTGGGAAGTTGGTGCGCCAAAAGTTGGTGCCCCTTCATCCCATGTGACATCCCCTGGTCCTCTATTTATAGAGAATGTCCGAAATGGCTTCTGATTGAGTTTGGGTGAACCAGAGAGAAGGGATATGGAAATTATAAAAAAAATTCTGAAAAAATTTGAAAAAAAAAGCGAGAATTTTGAGTGGTAAAAGTTGCTACAAGGGTGGTGAAATTTTCAGTAAGTGTTGCTAGAGTGCCCTAGGATTTGATTTTTTTATGTGTTGGAGCCAAAAATTAAATCTTAAGTTGTGTGACATCTAAAGAGTGTCTTCTTGGTGTCGTTCTGGTGGTGAAACGAAAGCAACTGGATTTTGGTGCGATCGTGATGCAAGTTCGAAGCCAGTAGTGTTCTTGAGAAGACAAGGCTGCGACAGCGCACTGGTTGGGAAGGACCTTGGTCAACTTTCGTGTAGATCACCATTGGAGGACTTTTACTTTGGAGACTCGTGGAGAACACCAACATGCCACTTTTTCATATTGGTCTAAATATAAAATTCTATCTCTTTGTATGCTTGATTTTGCTTTGATAGATATCGACAAGATGATTCTAGGGTTTGGATTCCGGTTCGATAGTTTATTTGATAAAACTATTGATTTGTATGTTTTTAAAATTTTTAAAAATTACTTTTCGCTATGTGGCTGGAACCCAACAACAACAATGTAGTATTGCTTTATAATAGTATAGTATAACTTTATAATAGTGTAATATTGCTTTTATTATATGTAGTATTGTTTTACTTCGGCAATGCAACACTGATTAAAAAAAAAAAAGGAAGCACGAGAAGATTTTACCACATTTCTCTATTTCTCATATTTTTTGGGAAAAACAAAATAAACAATCATTTTCAAATTTTATTTCCTAAAGCTTCCAAAGTCCATGTTCGTTCCAATCTCAACCTTTCAATTCTGTTGCTACCATCTTAAGATAAAACTGTGGAGGCTTAGCGGGAACTTTTAAGATTTGAAGTTCCAAGATGACCATCAAATTTTTAATTAAAAAGATTGCAACTTGGTAGCTCCACATATTTCATATGATACTGCAAAGAATTAAAATGAAAAATGAATATTATCAACACTCTAGTTTATAGGTAATGAACAAGAAGTTATGTAATTTTCAAAAGAAGGAGAAATCAAACCTCCAAAAACAATCTAACTGATAATCCTGAAGAGAACCAAACATTAGATTTATACTTCTAGCATTTAAACCATCCAGCAAAGACACTACAAATCATGCATGGAAGACAAGCATGATGATAAACAAGGTAAACAGAACTCTCTGGTAAGTAAGATAATAAAACATCCATGATAAAAAAGATATTTGGAGTTCCTCAAAACAGTTGATGAACTTGAAAAATTGTCTAACTCTAATCAAATTGTTTAACTACATGTGTCCAGAAGCATAATTACCTGATGGATTAGCTGGTAGAAGCTATGCTGACCATTTGTTCCAGGTTCTCCAAAATCTATTTCACCAGTCTCAAAGGGAAGGGGAATACCATCAATGGTTACACCTTTTCCATTACTCTCCATGCTAACCTTTAGCATTTAATTGTTTCACTTCATGAATTATAATCAAACAGGAGAAAAAGATCTCGATATTCACGTTAAACTGAAAACAAAATTTAAATATGTGTTGTGTATGTGGAGCAAATTTCTTGAGTGTCTGAGAGTAAGGCAATATGGCCTAATGGAGATGAGAGGAGTCCTTTATTAGAGGCTGCTCATATTTTTCAAATTAAACATAAAGATAGTGCTCGGCAGTTCAAATAACAACAGAAAATGTAACATATTACATACTCTCACAGGATATCCCAAGAAAGAAATATTCCATACATTCAACAGGCCTAAGAGTACCTGGTGAAGTGCAAAGAATGAATCTGTTAGTAAAACATGCTATTTAAAAATGGCATGGACCTTAACTGATAAGAAAACTTACAGGTATATTCTTTTCAAATGAAGTGGAATGGAAATGGTTGTCGATGCTAGAAGCTCCATCCAGAAATCTTCAAATATGAAATAGAGAAAAAAAACCATGACTTCATTAAGGGATCAAAATGTAAAAACCAAAAGATTGTGAGGTTATTCTCTTAACAGGTAAGCTCTGTTTGAACCCATGACCTCAAGACTGCAAAGACATCATCAACTAAAATGTACTTTTAGCTCCAGGGCTTGCAAGATGGGGAAGAGATCAGCAAGAGAGAGAGAGAGAGGTTGCAGGGTACCCATTCTTCTAAACTTCGGTAGAGATACAAGCCATGGGTTACATTGTATGGATGAAAGATAATATGAACTAGCTTTTTTGGCTCGAACTTAGAAAGAGAAAGGGAGGGGGGTTCCTTTACCTCCGTAATTTCTAAAGATCTATGGAAGGAAACTTCATGTGTAACTTATAATACCAAGTAGATTCAAAGTTAATCTCCATCGACTTGGTGAGAAGAAAATATTCTCAATATTGATTCCCATTCTGAATCATCGGAGGAAGACATCATAATTCATTTTGCTACATAAACCGAAAGATCCACAAAATACCTCATATTTCAAAACACACAAAGACGAACCAGATTGATCATGAGAAGTAGACGAATCAGTAGATCCACTATTTGTTCTAGAACACATGCATCTGATTGAAAGAGCATGCGTAAACTTTACATCCATGATAAGCAAAACCAAGTCTCAGGATTTAGGAAGCTAGTTCAAAATATAAGGTTTGATAATTTATGTGACAAAAAATTGGTTCATATGTTTGTTTTCTGAATATCTGAGTTCCTTTAAATATTGTAGATGTCCTTAGATGAACCTTATAACATTTTTGTTCACCACTGGACATCACACCACAAATGTGTGGAAACCTCAATGCTTCTCTATCTCTGTTTGGAGGCAGGTTTTGCTCTGTGATAGTTATTGCAAAGATGCATAGAACAGAACAATATCAATTTGTCATGTGCTTTAGTTGTTACTATCGAACTTTATTTATTTTTCCTCATGCATCCATGCAATCTACATTTCTATTTGTTTCTTCCAACTTTTTTTTTTCTTTCGCGTTGGAAGTTCCCCATGCTTTGATCTTCTCAAGGACACATGCTAAATTTTGTTCAGATGCATTGCACTATGTCAGGAAATATTTTTGGCTTGCACCAAGAAGAAATAGATATTCACACATTTAAATCAGCTGCATGGTTATCTCATCATTTTTCGATCTATGGTGATCCAGGACAGGAAAAACAAACATTGATAATTTATAGTAAATAATTTGGCAAAGAATCTTAGAGACCTTCTGGCATTTCAACTTGTATTCCCTTAAATATGATTAGTTTTGTTAGCAAAGCTATTCTTCATCAAACAAAGATGATTAGTCTAGAAAACAAAAAACTAGAAGATTCAAGAAATGAAATTCCAGGCAAAGAAATTTGTAAAATGCAAAAACAACATTTGATACAAAAGATATTTACTATGGATTTATGGGTCATTCCTGTTCGCAAAATGCTCTTATTTATCAACAGTTATTTTTACTTTCTACGACTTACAAATGATTCTGATAGATTTTGTTCTTCATTATATGCAGTGGCCTTGTTCTCAAAATAAAATATGTGCATCATGGTTCGCCGTCTCGATACAAGGCCCATACCAGTGCCCATCCATTACTACGTTGGTGTTGGTACAAAAATCCGCCTGCGTCGGAGAAGCTGGAGTCGAGGGAGTCGCGGTCGCCGCGGGACCTGCAAAAGAAGTCTAAACCGGAGTTGGGGTTGCTCCGACAAGACCCTCCGACGCTCAAGTCAGTTCTCTGCCTCAACAAGAATGGAGTGCTCAACGAAAATTTTAGAGAGTTTTGGAATAGAAATTAGAGCTTAGAGAATAACGTATCTGGGGCCCCTTTTTATAGACGGGGGGAGCAACGGATTGATAGCGATTGTTTGTAACCGCTAGTCGTGGGCCGCACGGGGCCAGGAGGAATTTATCATGAAGAGTAATGGGGTGGAGTCGTGGCTGTCACCATGGCTCGCCACGTGGAATCAGTTGCAGGGAGTGGAGCGGCGTCCGTTGTCGCGACTCGCCAGAGAGTGGTGGAGCTGCGCAGCATCCGCCGCAGGGAGTGGAGCAGATTCGTGCCATTACTGCGGCCTGCCACGTGGAGCCTGTTGCGGGGAGTGGGAGCCGCGCAGAATCCGTCGCAGGAGGTGGAGCAGAGTCGTGGCCGTTACTGTGGCCTGTCAGGGAGTCCAGGCCTGTCGGCTGAAGCTCGGTTGAAGCGCCTGACGGGGAGAGGTGGCTATCCATCTGGAAGGAACTCGGATGTTGCTGGCGGGCCCGTCCACCGTTGGGTGCCTTGAGCGTTAGTACTATAGGCGAGGGCCATCTACAATTGAAGTCGGAAACGAAGTCCGGCTCCCGTAGGAGTCCGGACGAAGTTCACCTACAGTAGAAGTCGGGGACGAAATCCGGCTCCCGTAGGAGTCCGGACGAAGTTCACCTGCAGTAGAAGTCGGGGATGAAGTCCGGCTCCCGTAGGAGTCCGGACGAGGTCTGTCTGCAGTAGAAGTCGGGGACGAAGTCCGGCTCCCGTAGGAGTCCGGATGAAGTCTGCCTGCAATTGAAGTCGGGGACGAAGTCCGGCTCCCATAGGAGTCCGGACGAAGTCCACCTGCAATTGAAGTTGGGGACGAAGTCCGGCTCTCGTAGGAGTCTGGACGAAGCCTGCCTGCAGTAGAAGTCGGGGACGAAGTCCGGCTCCCGTAGGAGTCCGGATGAAGTCCACCTGCAGTAGAAGTCGGGGACGAAGTCCGGCTCCCGTAGGAGTCCGGACGAAGTCCACCTGCAGTAGAAGTCGGGGGCGAAGTCTGGCTCCCGTAGGAGTCCGGACTAAGTCTTCCCGCAGTCGAAGTCGGCGAAGTCCGGCTCCCGTAGGAGTCCGTCTGTTGTGAAGAATCTGGTCGACGCTGGTGGGGGTTTATCCATCGGCAGAACTCGGGAATGCTGCGGAGGCTCGACCGCCAGAGAGGTTCGGAAAGATGTTGCCGAAGGTCGGAAGTTGGCAGAATCCCCAAAGGGTCACTCTTGACGCGAACTTCGGCTGAGGGGGTATTTTGTACCCAACACCAGTCCCCCTACTTCCGAGTTCGAGTTTCGAATGGAGGAAGTACAAAGAAATTTCACAGCCGAAGTTGTCCCCTTGAATCCTGTGCCCAATCGTCCTCAAATATTTTGGCATTTAATGCGCGCGTGCCGGAGCCTTTTTCCAACCGGGGCGATCCGAAGGGTCCTTTCGAATTTCCACCGGAGCGTAGTCCCAAGCGCCACACCATAATGGTCCCACCAACGGTCAGCCCTACGCCGCAGTGAGTGGGACACGTGGCGGGCACTGGTGGACTTAGGGATATCCGCCACCATAACTGCGCCAGGCCCCATCGCTTATTTAAGCCCCCTCCTTCTCTCCAAGGGCTTCACTTCGCCTGAGAGTTGGCGCCCTTCTTCTGCCTGAGAGTTTAGCCACCCCCATTGGCGTCCTTTTTGACTCCAAGCACTCTTCGCACCAATCTTCGCCATCCCCACCGGCTCCCCGCCGCCTTCAGTCTTCCGAGCCCCTTCAAGGGGTTCTCCTGTCGGGGCCTCTGCCTCGGAGGCCAACCTCGAGAGGATGCCACGGACCAAGGGGAGTATGAGGGGAAAACAACGGCCTGCGAATTCTCCAGCTGTCGAACTGTCACTGAGGGTTCCCATCGCCTCAAAGGGGGCTCGAGGGAGAATTTCTTCAACAACAGGGATTTAATAACGGGGACAACCGATGAGCGCGTTCCGCCCGAGAATTTCGTAGTTGAACGGGGTGACACCGGTCAAGGGGGCAGAGTTGTCGTCACAAACTGTGGCGGGATTCTTGATGTCGTCGGGGCCGAGGGACCAGAAGCGGTCGGCACTGACGGCGGGGCAGTAGAACTTGTTGCGGGGACGGTGGAAGTAGCGCATGCCGACCTTGCCGGAGTACCTAGGACGGTGGTTGTCGTGGAGCACACGGTGGTGGTGCATGCCTCCGGCGCCATCGCGGCCTCCGGGGCGCCTCCGGTTCTTCTTGATGCAGGTCGTCGTCGCCGCTGCCGTTGCCATTGTCACGCCCCAAACCCGGGACATAACACGGCCATGCTACCGAGGGATGGACCCACGATAACACGAAGCCAAAATTCATCTTCTTAAGATATAATAACAGGTGTATCTCAAATAAATGTAATAATAAAGTTCAATTATTTAAACCAAAACTGGTTCAGAGCATCTAAATCCAGAGATAAAATAATCCAAGTCTTAAAATTCATAATGACTACAATCCATAAACATAAACTGAATTCCTAGAGCAAAATTTCTAAACTTGCTTTGCTGATCTCCAAGCCTGGATTCTCTTTCCTTCGATCCTAGCCTTATTTCTCTGTACATAAAAGAGAAAACAAAAAGAATATGAGCTACACTAGCTCAGTAAGTAGACTTCCGCTTCCTTACCGGATCAAGCATAAGTTTTCTATGATAATGCATCATTTAGCAAATAACAATTATTGCAAAAATAAATATTTCATAGAGTATATAATAAAACAAGTTATAAGCTCATCATGCATGCATAAATCATGTATATTTCACAATTATGAATCGTAAATCATTTTCATCATGTATTCATGTCATGTTTCAAAACATTGCTCACAGACATTCGTGCTAAGGTCACTATTATACCCGTGACAGGGCCATGTTTTTTAATCGACTGAGTTCTTAATTCATGTGCCAACTTTATACCCGCTGGCAGGGCCATGTTTCATGTGGATGCTAGCTCCGGATGTCGACCTTCCCGAAGGGATTCATTCATAGCCATCTGAGAGCCTTTGAAATCTTTATATCTTTTTCTTAAAGCATACATATACATAGATGGAAAAACAATGAAATTTATGCTTCATAATCATGCTATTTTCATAAGACATATTCATGAAATCAATGCTCATAATAAAACATACTTTTTCATATCATATATGCTGATCCTTATTTTATGAAAAATTATGATTTTATCAATAACAATTTTTTGCATAAAAACATGATCATTTAAAAATAAATAAGGAGCATAAGATCTACTTACCTCGATCGTCCGGGACCTTTTAATCTTCCTTAAAAGAATCAGACAGTCCTACTTAAAATATTAAATCATTAATAAATTTTATATTTTTAATAAAATTACATAATATAAAGAAATGACCGATTTGATGATCAATCCAATAAATCTCTCCCTTCGGCTCTAACCTGATCTAAGGTCATAGGTCCCTAGGTCCCCTAGGAGTGGAGAAGATCGCCTAATAAGGGATTCATAGGATTTCTTGGAGAGATTTTTTTTTTGAGAGAGAGTAGAGAGAGAAAGTAGAGAGAGAATGAATCCAATTCTAGAAAGAGAAAGACTTTAGAGAGAGATGAGAGAAACTTTCTCTTTTTTTTATTTTTTTATTTTTATTCTTATTATTTTATATATTTTTTTTCTTTTCTTTTTCTTCTTTTCTTTTCTTTTATTATTATTATTATTATTATTATTATTATTTGACTATATATTTTCTTTTCTTTTCTTTTTCTTTTTCTTTTCTTTTTCTTTTTCTTTTCCCTCCCGTGGCCTTCTTTGGCCGGAACAGGGGACCTAGAGGTCCCCGTTCCCCACGTCGGCCGTTCACGGCCACCCCTTGCCCGACGGTGGCCGGCGGCAAGGAGGCCTTCCCCGAGTTCGGAGGGCCTGTACCGGCGGTCGGGGATGACCGTCGGTGCCGGAAAATCGGAGAAAAGAGGAGGCGAAAACAGGGGTTTTCTTTTCCAGCAAAATCCGACGACCCCGTCGCCGGCAATCGTGCCCACAGGCACGGAAAAGAAGGGAGAGAAGAGAGGGAGAGGGAGACCTTACCACAACCTCCGGTGACCCCCACCGACGTGAAATCGTGGCGAACACAGGTCGAGGAGTCGCGGCTTCAAACGAAAAAATCGGAGAAAAATCTCCGACAATCGTCGGTGACTGAAGGGTCTACCCATAGAGGAGAGGGGGGGTTCTTATAGAGTTCGTCCTAGGGTCTTTTAATGGCCCTAGGACTCCGATTTTGATCGGAAACGGGGGAAGAGGAAGCTGCTCTGTTTTTTTTTTTTTTTTTATCAGGGCTAGTGGGCCGGGCTTTCACATTCTACCCCCTTAAAAAAAATTTCGTCCTCGAAATTTAACATACATTCATTTTTAAATAAGTGTGGATATCTCGTCTTCATATCGTCTTCAAGCTCCCAAGTAGCCTCTCTCTCTTCATGATTACTCCAATGAATCTTTAGGTATGGAATGGTACGCCGTCTTAGAACTTGCTCTTTTCAGTCAATAATTCGTAGAGGAAATTCTTCATAGGTTAGATCTTCATGAACTTGCAATGGCTCATACTTTATCACACTGTTTGGATCAGGTACAAACTTCCTCAGTAGTGAAACATGAAAGATATTGTGCACTTTGGATAAATCTGGTGGTAAGGCTAGTTCGTATGCAACATCTCCTACTCGATTTAAAATCTCAAAAGGTCCAATATATCGCGGACTCAGCTTGCCATGTCTCCCGAACCTCATGACACCTTTAGTAGGTGATACTTTTAGAAAAACATGATTACCGACCTGAAATTCTAATTCTCTTCTTTTTCTATCTGCCCAACTCTTTTGTCTATCATGTGCTGCCTTGAGTCTTCTCTTGATTAGATAAATTTTGTCTCTGGCATCTTGAACTAACTCGGGATCAATTAATTTCTTTTCACCCACTTCATCCCAATACAGAGGGGATCTACACTTTCTTCCATATAGGGCTTCATAGGGTGCCATCTGGATACTAGAATGAAAACTGTTATTATATGCAAATTCAATCAATGCCACCTGATTATCCCAATGTCCTCCGAAGTCAAAAGCACAAGCTCTTAACATATCCTCCAGAGTTTGAATTATCCTTTCAGATTGGCCATCAGTCTGAGGATGGAATGCAGTTCTAAGCCTCAATTCTGTTCCCAAGGCATCTTGAAAACTTTTTCAAAATCTAGATACAAATCGCGAGTCTCGATCAGATACAATACTTATTGGAACACCATGCAGACATACAATTCCATCAATATACATCTGGGCTAACTTATCAAGCGGAGTGCCAACTCGAAAAGGTAGAAAGTGAGCTGATTTAGTAAGCCGATCAACAATCACCCACACTGCATCATTTTTTCTTGTTGTCCTTGGAAGTCCAGTAACGAAATCCATCGTGATATGTTCCCATTTTCATTCTGGTATCTCTAATGGTCTTAGCAGACCAGCAGGTCTTTGATGTTCGGCTTTCACTTGTTGACATACCAAGCATTGAGATACAAACCGAGCTATCTCCTGCTTCATTCCATTCCACCAGAAGAGTTGTTTTAAATCTCTATACATCTTTGTACTACCGGGATGAAAGAGAAACGGGATTTATGGACTTCTTCCAAAATTTTTCTTTTTAGTTCAGGATCACCTGGTATACATAATCTGTTCCCAAAATAAAGAGTTCCATCTGTATGGAGTCTAAACTCAGTTCGTAATCCTTTCTCCATGTCCTTCTTAATCTGACATAAATGAATATCACTTTGTTGGGCCGCTTTTATCTGTTCGATCAATGCTGGTTGTACCATTAAATTTGCTAACACATTCTTAACATCAGTACAAGTCACTTCAATTTGTAAATCTTCAAGATCCCTAAGAATTTATTGCTGAAAGGATAGCAGAGTCATCACATTCGCTGAAGACTTCCTACTAAGTGCATCTGCCACCACATTAGCTTTTCCAGGGTAATATTTAATATTTAGATCATAATCTTTTAATAGTTCAAGCCACCTTCTTTACCTCATATTCAGCTCTTTTTGAGTAAATAAGTATTTCAAGCTTTTATGATCAGTAAAGATTTCACATGATTCTCCATATAAATAGTGTCGCCAAATTTTTAAGGCAAAAATAATAGCTGCTAACTCCAAATCATGGGTCGGATAATTCTGCTCATAGACTTTTAGTTGTCGAGAAGCATAAGCTATGACCTTATCATTCTGCATCAACACACAACCTAATCCTTTCTTAGAAGCATCACTATAAATGACAAATCCTCCTTCATTAGATGGTAGGGTAAGAACTGGGGCAGATATCAATCGTTGCTTCAGATCTTGAAAACTCTGCTCACATTCACTGCTCCATTCAAATTTTATTCGTTTCTGAGTTAAGCGAGTCAGAGGAATTGCAATTTGAGAAATCCCTTGACGAATCTTCTATAATAACCAGCCAAGCCTAAGAAGCTTCTAACTTCCGTCACATTAGTTGGTCGAGGCCAATTTACCACGGCTTCTATCTTCTTTGGATCGACAGAGATTCCTTCCTTGGATATTACATGACCGAGGAAGACAACACTATCCAACCACAATTCACACTTGCTAAGCTTGGCGAAGAGCTTCTCTCTTCTCAAGGTCTGAAATACGATCCTCAAATGTCTCTCATGTTCCTCTATATTTTTAGAATACACTAGGATAAAAACAACAACGAATTGATCCAGATACGGTTTGAAAATCCTGTTCATCATATCCATAAAAGCAGCCGGTGCATTGGTTAGTCCAAAAGGTATTACTAAAAATTCATAATGGCCATACCTGGTTCTAAATGCAGTCTTAGGTACATCTTCATCTCTAATTCTTAGTTGATGATAGCCTGATCGTAAGTCAATTTTGGAGAAAACTTGAGCACCCTGAAGTTGATCAAATAAGTCATCTATTCGTGGAAGAGGATTTGTTCTTTATGGTTACCTTGTTCAACTCCCGATAGTCAATGCATAATCGCATGCTTCCATCTTTCTTTTCCACAAATAACACAGGAGCTCCCCAGGGTGATGTACTTGGCCGGACAAACTTTTTATTCAAAAGTTCTTGCAGTTGATCCTTTAATTCTCGTAATTCTACGGGAGCCATCCGGTAAGGAGGTTTCAAAATAGATCCGGTTCCTGGGGTGATATCAATTTTAAATTCAACTTCACGCTTTAGGGGCAATCCGAGTAGTTCATCTGAAAAAATATCAAAAAATTCTTTGACAATTGGGATATCATCCAGCTTTATCTTTTCCTTCTCGACGTCTATTACATGGGCCAAAAATGCTTTGCATCCTTTCCTTAAAGCTTTTCTTGCGTTCATGATTGAGATAATACCCAAAGATTGTTTGGATTCCGTATTATAAACTTCGCCTTGAAAGAAGAATTGCGGTTCATCCGGAATTTGAAATACCACTCTTTTTCAAAAACAATCAATATGTGCATGGTACGAAGATAACCAGTTCATCCCAAGAATAACGTCAAAATCATATATATTTAGCTGAATCAAATCTGCTACTAATTCTTTTTCTTCTATTTGGATTATGCAATTCTTGAAAATAATGTCAGCAACAACAATATTTTTAAAAGATGTGCTAACATATAATGGTTCATTTAATTTTCCAGGCACACAATTCAAAGAAGTAGCAAACTTGAGAGATATAAAAGAGTGTGAAGAGCCAGAATCGAATAACACACGAGCATAAATAGAATTGACTAGGATAATACCTGTCACTACTTGATCATTTGCATTGGCCTCCTGCTGGTTTAAAGTAAACACTCGTGCGTTTTCTTTTGTTTTTGATCAACTGGTTTGTTAGATCTAGAGTCATCTCTTTTCTTATTTGGGCAATCACGAGCCATATATCCTTTTCACCACATAAGAAGCATGCTCCAATCATCTTGAGACAAGGTCCATTGTGATTTTTTCCACAGTAGGAGCAGGATGAAGATTCTTTCTTCTTATCAGAGTTATTATTTTTGAAATTTTTCTACTGATCCTTTAGATTTCCTGCTGATCTAGGTCTCTTCTTATCTCCTCTTTCTAATTCTGCTCTTTTCAATTCAGATTTCACTTTCAAAGCTCGTTCCAGTACGTCCTTGTAATTATTGAAAATATGAGAAGACAGACGGGATCGAATTCCATATCTTAGACCTTGTTCAATCTGTTAGCTTTACTCCTTTCGAATTCCATAAGTTGGGGGCAGAAGCGGCCTAGCTCATTAAACTTGTTAGCATATTCTAGCACCGTCATATCATCCTTTTGCTTTAAGGCTAGAAACTCATTTTCTTTTACCAATCTCATTGTCCCCGGAAAGTACTGATCATAAAATATCTCTTTGAATTCTTCCCAAGTGAGCTGATCATCGTTGTTCCCATAGGCAGCTTTTATTGCAGTCCACCAAAACTCGGCATTTCCTTTTAACATAGGAATGGCTAATCGGACTTTCACATTCTCAGGGTATTGTAGGGCATCAAACATCTTTTCCATCTCTCGAATCTGTCTCTACAGCCATAGGATCAGATCCACCCTCAAATAGAGGTGGGTTGAGCCTTCTGAATCTCTCGTAATATGACTCCATAGATAATGTCGGTCGAGGAGCAGTCTGTGCCTGCTGCTGATAAGCTGAGCCACCACTTGACATACACCAGCAATGTCCGCTGTGTGGCCGGTGCGTCAGGAGCTCGCTCAGCTGGTTGATTGTCAGCTCCTCGTGATGTCAGTCTTGCTCCTCTTGCTCCTCTTGTCCTAGCGGCTGTATTTGCCAAAGTCTCGTCCTCCCTATCGCTCATCGCTTCCTATTCAAATGCCAATCATTATTACGTTATTCTATAATAGAGTTACAGTACAATTAATAATTTAGATCAGAATCTAACTATGCGTAACCTAACTACTCACTGTTAGGTTTTAAGTTCTACCCTTGATTAAACCGATTGCTCTGATACCATAATATGTCACGCCCCAAACCCGGGACATAACACGGCATGCTACCGAGGGATGGACCCACGATAACACGAAGCCAAAATTCATCTTCTTAAGATATAATAACAGGTGTGTCTCAAATAAATGTAATAATAAAGTTTAATTATTTAAACCAAAACTGGTTCAGAGCATCTAAATCCAGAGATAAAATAATCCAAGTCTTAAAATTCATAATGACTACAATCCATAAACATAAACTGAATTCCTAGAGCAAAATTTTTAAACTTGCTTTGCTGATCTCCAAGCCTGGATTCTCTTTCCTTCGATCCTAGCCTTATTTCTCTGTACATAAAAGAGAAAATAAAAAGAATATGAGCTACACTAGCTCAGTAAGTAGACTTCCGTTTCCTTACCGGATCAAGCATAAGTTTTCTATGATAATGCATCATTTAGCAAATAACAATTATTGCAAAAATAAATATTTCATAGAGCATATAATAAAACAAGTTATAAGCTCATCATGCATGCATAAATCATGTATATTTCACAATTATGAATCGTAAATCATTTTCATCATGTATTCATGTCATGTTTCAAAACATTGCTCACAGACATTCGTGCTAAGGTCACTATTATACCCATGACAAGGCCATGTTTCTTAATCGACAGAGTTCTTAATTCATGTGCCAACTTTACACCCGCTGGCAGGGCCATGTTTCATGTGGATGCTAGCTCCGGATGTCGACCTTCCCGAAGGAATTCATTCATAGCCATCTGAGAGCCTTTGAAATTTTTTATATCTTTTTCTTAAAGCATACATATACATAGATGGAAAAACAATAAAATTTATGCTTCATAATCATGCTATTTTCATAAACATATTCATGAAATCAATGCTCATAATAAAACATGCTTTTTCATATCATATATGCTGATCTTATTTTATGAAAATTATGATTTTATCAATAACAATTCTTTGCATAAAAACATGATCATTTTAAAAATAAATAAGGAGCATAAGATCTACTTACCTCGATCGTCCGGGACCTTTTAATCTTCCTTAAAAGAATCAAACAGTCCTATTTAAAATATTAAATCATTAATAAATTTTATATTTTTAATAAAATTACATAATATAAAGAAATGACCGATTTATGATCATCCAATAAATCTCTCCCTTCGGCTCTAACCGATCTAAGTATAGGTCCATAGGTCCCATAGGAGTGGAGAAGATAGCCTAATAAGGGATTCATAGGATTTTTTGGAGAGAGATTTTTTTTTAGAGAGAGAAAGTAGAGAGAGAAAGTAAGAGAGAATGAATCCAATTCTAGAGAGGAAAGTCTTTAGAGAGAGATGAGAGAACTCTCTTTTTTTATTTTTATTTATTTTTATTCTTATTATTTTATATTTTTTTTCTTTTCTTTTTCTTCTTTTCTTTATTATTATTATTATTATTATTATTATTATTATTATTTGACTATATATTTTTTTTTCTTTTCTTTTTCTTCTTCTTCTTCTTTTTCTCTTTTTTTTTCTTTTCCTTTTCTTTTTCTTTTCCTTTTCCTTTTTCTTTCTTTTCTTTTTCTTTTCTTTTCTTTTCCCTTCCGTGGCCTTCTTTGCCGGAACAGGGGACCAGAGGTCCCCATTCCCACGTCGGCCGTTCACAGCCACCCTTGCCCGACGGTGGCCGGCGGCAAGGGAGGCCTTCCCCGAGTTCGGAGGGCCTGTAACGGCGGTCGGGGATGACCGTCGGTGCCGGAAAATCAGAGAAAAGAGGAGGCGAAAACAGGGGTTTTCTTTTCCAGCAAATCCGACGACCCGTCGCCGGCAATCGTGCCCACAGGCACGGAAAGAAGGGAGAGAAGAGAGGGAGAGGAGAAAGACCTTACCACAACCTTCGGTGACCCCACGGTGTGAAATCGCGGCGAACACAGGTCGAGGAGTCGCGGCTTCAAAGAGAAAATCGAAGAAAAATCTCCGGCAATCATCGGTGATTGAAGGGTCTACCATAGAGGAGAGGGGGGGTTCTTATAGAGTTCGTCCTAGGGTCTTTTAATGGCCCTAGGACTCCGATTTTTGATCGAAAATGGGGGAAGAGGAAGACTCCGATCGGGAGTCTTCCTGCTCTGTTTTTTTTTTTTTTTTTTTACTGGGCTTAGTGGGCTGATTTTTTCTGGGCTTAGTGGGCTTACTGGGCTTAGTGGTTTGAGCTTCAAATTCCAAGTTGAAGCAATCTTTGATTAACATGCATATACATAACTGTTTCAAGCATTGCTACTTGAGTTATTATTGTCCAAATGTTCAACATTTATGCTCAAATCACCTAATGTACTACCTTAAGATCATCTGGATCTTGTGGTAGTGTAGGATAAATTCGGTTTGTCAGACCACAACCTAGGATCCTTCCGAGTAAAGAAACTAAATCTGTGAATCATTGGCTCAACCTCTGGATCCCATCAATCTGCTAATTCAAGCATCAATCTAGATATCTAACCACCTATAAATTACAAGAAAGCTAGATATTATGAAGCAATAGGGTTAGCAGTTACCTCATGCATAAATCCAACATGTCAAACCCTTGAGGCTAATGCTCTTCCAAGATAATAGGTCTTAACCTTTATATTTTCAAGAAAAAGAGAAAGGTCGTCAAATCCTGTATACAGATGGAGAAAGATGTCTTGGAGATGGAGAGAGAGTAGGAGAAAGCAAGAGAGAAATAGAGAGATGGAGGTGGGCGATGAAAGAAAATACTAGCAACAACCAACAGTGGACAGGGAGAAGTTCGGTAGTGTTTCAAGGAAAATGCTCGAAGATGCCCAATGATGTAAAGAGAGAAAAATTTGCAACCGAATTCGCAATCGATTAGAAATCGGCCGTAGATATTTTATTTTAACATAAATCAATCTTAAAAGTTACCAAAAAAAGTTCGGTCACAAAATCGATCGCAAATTCATTATTTTCTTGTAACGAATGGTGTCACCAGAGTGTGTCTGATGGTACTTTAAGAGGGATACCTGACAATATTCACTAGTAAGATATCTCGCATTGTCACGAGAGGAGGAACAGAGAATGAACATGTTAGGGTCATGCAAGGTGGATAGATAGGGTGGAAGAAAGGGGGTAAATAGAGAAGACATGTGGAGAAGACTTCTTCTTGAATGAAATCAATCATTGAGCATGATGAAAAATTCTACAATCACTCTTAATAACATTGTTAGTAATCATGATTTATTATCAAAAATAATTTTAGGACTAACAATCACACTTGTACCTATGGTCGAACGAGCTAGATAATGAGCTTGGAATACTCAAAGTATATTGCTACTACACAACCTCTATTAGTATGGTATCAAAATACCAACATATAGCCCCATTTGATAGAGCATTGAAGTGCCAACATACAATCTCCCACTGACAGGATATCGAAATACTAATACATAATCTTCACTAGTAGGATATCAAAATACCTACATGTAATCTCCATTGACAGAATGTCGAAATAGTCTACCTGCTAGTCAAAATCCATCTCAAATAAAAGCATTTCCTCAAAAATATATTTCATATTTCAAATCAAAAAATTCATAAAATCATATGATATCAAAATCAATCAAATATAATCTATATTAAATTCGACCATAAACTATTTAATATTCTAAAAAGCACATATTCAATAATTAAAAATATCATGCATCATATTCATAAATCATGAATAATTCAACAAAGAAAATATTTTACATTTATTAATAAATCTAGAAAAAAGTAAAGCATTATTTATCTTGAAATTAAAACTAATTGACAAATTCAATTAACTCAGAAAATTCTTCTCAAAGCTTAATATTTAAATTTTTATTTTTATCAAATATTTGTTCTGATTACTTTAAAATAAAAATTTTAAATCTCAACTTACTTCTAAAGTAGGTCAAACGGTAGCGCGCAACATCCCAATTAGTCGATCTAGGACATCCAATGGGTCAATCATAAATCAGAAATTATGCTAAGATGTAATAACCCTATACAAAGTATTGACGGTAAAATTTAGCGGTGCTCAACTTGGTTAAGGTGGAGACTGGCATTACCATCTAACAGCCTTGGATCAAGTCCCCTTCATCATTCATTAAGAGAAAATCTTTTCAAAGATTCAAAAAGTTATGGTACAGAGAGAGACTTAGAGAGAGAAAATTAAAAAAATAATAATAGAGAGAAATTCTCTTTTTTTTTTTTTTTTCTTTCTTTTTTTTCTTTTTCTTTTCTTCTCTTTTTCTTCCCCTATTTTTTTAAGGGAACAAAGGACTCAAGCTCTCCTTTTTCTTTATTGGAACAAAAGAGCCTTCTCACTGATGATGATTATGGTTGGCGATGAGGGCCATGGCAATGCAGCCAAAGGTTCCCTAACCAGCAGGCAATGGTGATGATGATCAATGCCAAAAAAATCAAAAACAAAATCTGAAAAATAGAAGAAAATCAGAGGCTCGATTTTTCAAAGAAATTCTGGCAATAGTCGACTGAAATCCCAACATCTATGAACTATGGAGGATGTAGAGGAGGATTCGACGAGATTTTCATCTTATTTTTAGCAAGATCTGGCTATGATCCTAGTAAGCATGGTGATGGATTTCCAGGAAGAAGATGAAAACAGAATGAAAACTACAGTGATTTCCAACATGCTTCAAACTCTTCAATGTGAGAAGGGAAAGGTTGGGGTGCTTAAATAGAATGGAGGGAAGGTTGTAATCCCTCTCAGCATCGGCTTCCCTCCAACAAAACCAAGAGCAATTGAAGACTCCCATTGGGATTGTTAGGATTTGACGCCTCGAGATTCAGCCCACATTGAGCCCACAGCGAGGTTCGCGGTGAAAAATGGAGTCCACGAGACCAAGATCACCTGAAACGGAGCTCGGATGGAGGAGATACGAGCTTTCGAAGTCGGCACGAGAATCGAGACGGCGGAGGACCGCCGGCGACCGGCGGCGGGCGGCAGCGGCGCGGCCGCAGGCGGCGGCGCGCGGGACGCGCGTCCCAGGCCCCGCGTGGGACGCGGGACCAGGCCCGCGCGGGACGCGCGTCCCAGGCCCAGGCCCGCGCGGGACGCGCGACCCAGCGGCCTGCTGGCCCATCCCCGGTCCACCGTGGACCTGGTGGTCCACGGTGCGGCCTGTGGACCGCGTGGGCGTTTCCCACGCGTTTCTCGCGGTCCACGGCACTATTCCGTGGACCGGAGCGCGATCGAACGGCCCAGGTGGCTCCCGGTCTTGATCGGACGGTCTGGGACATGATTTGGCTTGATTTAGGATTCCTAATCACTCTCTAACCTATGTTTAAGGCTTTAAAAAGCCTGAGAACGAACAGAAGAGGGTGCGTGGTTTTTCGGTTTCTCGCCGCCGTACGAACCGAGAGGAGAGAGAGAGAGAGGCGTGAGGCACTGTGAGAGAAGGAGCAGGAGGCTCCTGGACAGCGGTCGCCAGGCTCTTTAGGGGTTCAGGGGGTCTCCAAGAGAGAGAGAGCTTTTGTGAGGGGAACTTCATGTGAGAGAGAATTGGGTGTACAAGGGTTGAGGGTGAGGTCTCCTCTTGTAAAATTTTTCTTTTCATAGTGAAGTTTGCATGCCCCGTGGAGGCGAGCCCTTTTGTGGCTGATCCACGTATTTTGATTGTTTTTCCTTTTGTTTTGTTTCTTCTTTCTTCCTGCTGCATCGCGTGGTACTGAAAGGATCTTGGGAGGTGGTGTCCTGGCCAGACATCCACCCAACAAGTGGTATCAGAGCAAGGCGGTACAAGGACGCAGATTGCAGTGGTGGTGAGCAAGACTGAAGATGGAGAAAACAGGAACAATCAAGATGGAGATCAACAAGTTTGATGGTAAGAGCAATTTCTCCTTGTGGCAGGCAAGGGTGAAGGACGTGCTCATCCAACAGGGGTTGATCGATGCTCTCTTGTGCGATGAGAAGCCGACCACCATGGAGGTGCGGGATTGGAAACGGCTACAGATGCAGGCGGTGAGTACCATCCGCATGTACCTGGCGGATGAGGTGGTGATCCATGTGCTGAGCGAGACTTCCCCGACGGTGCTGTGGTCGAAGCTCGAGGAGTTGTACATGGCGAAGTCTCTCACCAACACACTTTTCCTCTGGAGGCAGTTTTACCAACTGCGGATGACTGAGGGACAGAGCGTGCAGGAGCATTTGAGCCACTTCCAAAAGATCCTCACCGACCTTCTCAGCGTTGGCGAGAACGTTGAGGAGAAGACCAGGGCGCTGGTTTTGCTGGCGTCGCTTCCTTCTTCGTACGAGTCCTTGGTGACTGCTCTTCTAGTGGGGAAGAGCACTATCAAGATGGACGAGGTCACCGCGGCGATACTCCAGAACGAGGTTCTCAGGAGGGAGAACCCAGCTTCGAGCTCAGGTGTCGATAGCTCAGCTTTGATGACTTCTGGAGGTGCAGGAGGCGGTAGACGGAGCGACAGGAGATCGCATCGAGGGCGGTCTAAGTCCAGGAGGGACTTGAGCAAAACCAGGTGTTACCGGTGTGAAGAGTTGGGGCATCTAGCCAGAGATTGCCCTCACTGAAAATCGGACGGTGGCTGCTGTAGCGACGGCCGGCAAGTGATTCAGATGGAGATGTCCTGGAGATATCTGACGAGGTATCTACTTCTTCCCAGCAGTGGATATTAGATTCTGCATGCCCCTATCATGTGTGTTGCAGAGAGGAGCAGTTTGACTCCCTGGAGAACAGTGAGAGCACTGTATATCTGCCGAATGGATCGAGCTGTGCGATCAGAGGCATTGGGACGGTCAGCTGGAGGACACATGACGGTGCAGTGAGGAGATTGGGGGAGGTCCGATACATACCCGATTTCAGGCGAATCTTATCTCACTTAGCAGACTGGATTCGAGAGGCTACAGGACGGTAGCTGGTGGAGGAATCTGAGGGTGCTACGCGGCGATAGGATTATGCTGGAGGGGAAGAAGGGGAGCAGAGGACATTATTACCTGGCAGGGAGCCCAGTGCGAGGTGGAGCATCGGGAGCCAGGTGGAGCCCAGAGCGAGGTGGAGCTCCAGGAGGCGGATCGGGCACGAGACAGGAGACTCGGGAGCATGAGAGGCGACGTCGCAAGGTAAGATTCCTATTGCCGCAGGATGATGCCCCGAGCAGGTCTCAGGTCAGGAGGAGCACAGCATACGACGGAGATGGGATCGAGCAAGCCTGGCTCGACTCCCATGTTTGCCCATCCATGATCAGCAGGCGATTGCCCCAGGGCATGGGGGCGAGGAGATCCAGAAAGCTCTCGGAGTTTGAAGGAGGCCGAATATCGAGTCGAGGTGGAGATTGTTAGGATTTGACGCCTCGAGATTTCAGCCCACATTGAGCCCACAGCGAGGTTCGCGGTGAAAAATGGAGTCCAACGAGACCAAGATCACCTGAAACGGAGCTCGGATGGAGGAGATACGAGCTTTCGAAGTCGGCACGAGAATCGAGACGGCGGAGGACCGCCGGCGACCGGCGGTGGGCGGCAGGGCGCGGCCGCAGGCGGCGGCGCGCGGGACGCGCGTCCCAGGCCCGCGTGGGACGCGGGACCAGGCCCGCGCGGGACGCGCGACCCAGGCCCGCGCGGGACGCGCGTCCCAGGCCCAGGCCCGCGCGGGACGCGCGACCCAGCGGCCTGCTGGCCCATCCCCGGTCCACCGTGGACCTGGTGGTCCACGGTGCGGCTGTGGACCGCGTGGGCGTTTCCCACGCGTTCTCGCGGTCCACGGCACTATTCCGTGGACCGGAGCGCGATCGAACGGCCAGGTGGCTCCCGGTCTTGATCGGACGGTCTGGGACATGATTTGGCTTGATTTAGGATTCCTAATCACTCTCTAACCTATGTTTAAGGCTTTAAAAAGCCTGAGAACGAACAGAAGAGGGTGCGTGGTTTTTCGGTTTCTCGCCGCCGTACGAACCGAGAGGAGAAGAGAGAGAGAGGCGTGAGGCGCTGTGAGAGAAGGAGCAGGAGGCTCCTGGACAGCGGTCGCCAGGCTCTTTAGGGGTTCAGGGGGTCTCCAAGAGAGAGAGAGCTTTTGTGAGGGGAACTTCATGTGAGAGAGAATTGGGTGTACAAGGGTTGAGGGTGAGGTCTCCTCTTGTAAAATTTTCTTTCATAGTGAAGTTTGCATGCCCCATGGAGGCGAGCCCTTTTGTGGCTGATCCACGTATTTTGATTGTTTTTTCCTTTTGTTTTGTTTCTTCTTTCTTCCTGCTGCATCGCGTGGTACTGAAAGGATCTTGGGAGGTGGTGTCCTGGCCAGACATCCACCCAACAGGAGTCTTCCCATTGCTTTTCCCTTTTTTTTTTTTTTCATTTTGGGCCTGAACAAAGCTACTGGGCCATTCAAGTGGACGACGCCCAGCTAATTGGGATGGGCTTATCGCATGAAATCTAAAGCCAGATGAGTCGCTGTCTTTCTAAACCATTAGTATCTGAAACTAATTCCTACCCATTACTACGTGATTGTTGGAAAATAGCTACTTTTCTACAATTTTATGAGGAAATATGTCTACAGAGAGGCAAATTGTGCCATTGATTAAATGGTGATATATGTTGCTAATCATATTGGAATAAATTTTGGGGCTTTCTGGAAATTTTTATAACTTTTTTTATATATTGTATTTTCTGATTCATATAGACGTATTTTTGCTAGATTTATAAATCTGATTTTATCATTTAGAAAAAAAAAAAACAAAAGCCAAAATGCCAATACGTATAAGCACGCTCTAGACTGTTGAGGTACTT